>NC_060244.1:2748375-3053750 GCF_021155785.1 Neodiprion fabricii
AGCTCTATGTATTTTTTTATACTTAATATAAGTGACTTCAATGCATTTTCAGGACTTTGAAGCACTAACTCCAAATCTGTTGGCTCGTACGATTGAAACTGTGGAGGGAGGTGGAATAATTGTTTTACTCCTACAATCTCTGAACTCTTTGAAACAGTTATATACAATGACTATGGATGTTCATCAACGTTTTCGCACCGAGGCTCATCAGGTGAAATTAAAAAATTACTCTGATATTCATTCTCACAACTAGCAATATCTTTTATAATTATCGTAAAACATATTTCAGGATGTGGTGTGCAGGTTTAACGAGAGATTTCTACTTTCTCTTGCATCTTGCAACCGTTGTCTTGTTGTAGATGATCAGCTGAGGGTGCTTCCGATATCCTCGCAAAATTTGAAAATTGAAACAGTAGAAACCACCAGAGAATCTGAAGAGCAAAGTGAACTAGACATATTGAAAGATAGCCTTCGTGACACTCAGCCTGTCTCTGCACTTGTTAATTGCTGTAAGACTGTTGACCAGGTGAATATCGTGTGACTATAATATCTACAAGTTTTCACTGGAGTTGGTAACGAATCTTGCTCTAATAATTTTTCTATCAAATCATCGGCAAAATACTTGGTAAAACTCAGCAATTTTTTTTTTTCAATCCATAGTTGCTACTCATTCACGTTAGGAACAAAATAACATCAAATTTTTTTGTAGGCTAAGGCATTGCTCACATTTATTGAAACAATATCTGAAAAAACACTTCGATCTACTGTTTCTCTAACCGCTGCCAGAGGACGTGGAAAGTCCGCAACAATGGGTCTTGCTGTTGCTGCAGCTGTAGCATTTGGCTACTCTAACATATATGTTTCTAGTCCGAGCCCAGAGAATTTGAATACATTCTTTGATTTTGTTTTTAAAGGCAAGTATCCATTACCCCCGTGAATAAATAGTTATCAGTTGACTGATCATTGAACAGTAAACTTTTACATGTACTAGTGTATATTTACAGGATTTGACGCTTTGGCATATCAGGAACATTTAGATTATGGACTTGTACAGTCAACTAATCCAGAATTCAATAAAGCAACTGTTCGGGTAAACATTTTCAGAGACCATCGACAAACCATTCAGGTATGGTAACTTTGTCTGAAATTACTTAATATAGGATAATTCATAGCACATATCCACCTTGACGATATCAATTGATGATTGCAGTATATTTATCCAACCGATGTACAGAAACTAAGTCAAGCAGAGTTGCTTGTAATTGATGAAGCAGCAGCGATACCGTTGCCTTATGTCAAGGCCATGCTAGGGCCTTACTTGGTATTTCTTGCTTCCACAATAAATGGGTAAATTGGATAATCTAACTTATAAATTCTTTCACTTAACTCAAGAAGCTAGTAAATTACATAATATACACATTGACAGGTACGAAGGTACTGGACGATCTTTATCCTTGAAACTGTTGCAACAATTGAGAAGCCAAACGTCGGGATCAAATAAACATGACAAGAGTTTCCAGTCTAGTAAAGATACTCAGACAGTTGGAAGACAGTTGCATGAACTTACACTTGAAGAATCTATCAGATACAAGTCTGGTGATTCTGTTGAGCAGTGGCTCACTGAACTACTTTGTCTTGATGCAATGACGCAAGCTCCTATTCTTTCTGGCTGTCCACCTCCTGATACTTGTCAATTGTATTACATCAACAGGTAATCCCTATTTTATCTCTGGATTTTCATTTAATAATGCAGAATATAAGCATTAAAAATTTTACATTGAATTATGAACATATTTCGACCTTCAGGGACACTTTATTCTGCTACCACAAAGCTTCGGAAATGTTTTTGCAAAGGTTGGTTGCATTGTACGTCGCTTCACATTATAAAGTAAGTATATGGCTATGTGATATATTTTGTCATATTGCATGAATCGCTGGTATTATATGTATATCTATATATGTATATCGTGATTATTACACCATTTTACAAACGCATAACAACCCCTCACAGAATAGCCCAAATGACCTGCAAATGATGTCGGATGCTCCAGCACACCATTTGTTCTGCTTGTTGGGACCTGTTGACCCAAACAAAAAAGCATTGCCTGAAATATTAGTAGTAATTCAGGTTTGTATCCATTGTCTTATTTAGTATACATGATACCTGTACACAATGTCTGACAACAATCTTTTCCTGCAGTTATGCTTAGAAGGTCAAGTCAGCAAATCTACGGTTGCAGATGGTCTTGGAAGAGGACGGAGAGCTGCTGGTGATCTTATTCCGTGGACTATTGCTCAGCAGTATCAAGATCAGGACTTTCCTACACTTGCAGGAGCGCGAATTGTCAGAATTGCAACACACCCTGATTATCAAGCGGTAAGATGATTATACATTTCTTCTTTTTCTTTTCAGAAATAGTAACAAGATAATTTATTTCCTGTTGCAGATGGGATATGGCACCCGAGCATTGCAACTTTTGAAACAATATTATGAAATGAAAATACCGAACATTGATGAAAAGGTCGAAGAACCAATTACAGAAATCTCACACGTCCAGGTTGATGAAGTATCTTTACTCAAAGAAACTGTTGGTACGTTTTTCCACAATCAATACCTACATAGTCATATACTTGTTAATTGATTAATTAATATTTCGTAGAACCTCGCAACTCGTTACCACCTTTGCTGCTGAAATTGAGCGAGAGACGCCCTGAGCCTCTGGATTACATCGGCGTATCATTTGGCCTCACTGAACCACTTCTCAAATTCTGGAAGAGAGCCAATTTTGTTCCCGTTTACTTACGGTATGCATTCATTCAAATAGTGAACATGCTCAAGGATTTTGGTTACTAATTCTTGTTTACTTATAATTTAGGCAAACAACAAACGACTTGACTGGAGAGCATTCTTGTATTTTGTTGTGCAAACTGGGAAGTGATCAGGAAGAAACCAGTAATTGGATAGAGGCATATTCTAAGGATTTCCGTCGTCGATTTATATCACTTCTCTCATTCTCGTTCAGCTCATTCTCTCCATCTCTTGCACTTAGTGTTCTCATAAATAAGGCTATTCCAGTTTCTCAAATTAGTGAGTATTTGCTCATCTTTGAATGAACGTTGAACGTTCGAACTGTATCCTCAAGTATTTTCATTTGATAATCTAATGTTTTGCTTCAGCCCTAGAAAAAGATACATTGGACATGTATTTCACAACATACGACGTGAAGCGCCTAGAAATGTACAGTAATAATATGGCTGATTATCATCTAGTCATGGATTTGTTACCATCTCTAGCCAGACTCTATTTTCTCCACTTGATGGGTGACGTTCATTTCTCACCAGTTCAGTCTGTAAGCATTGCCGTGTTATATACTTGCATCTGTTATCTAAATTATTTAAAACAGATAGTTTTATACGACTTGTTGATCTTTAATTTCAGGCAATTCTACTTGGATTAGGCTTGCAGCATAAAACCGTTGACAAATTGGTAGAAGAGCTGGGCCTTCCTTCGTCTCAGCTATTGGGTTTGTTCAACCGTGTCATTCGGAGATCGGTGCAGTACTTGAACAGTGTGGTGGAAAACTTTATTGAAAATAAAATGATGAATAAAATAACAACTAATACTGGAGTAAATATGAACCCTATGGGTGGAAAAAGTATGCACGATGAACTGGAGGATGCAGCTAAGGTTTGGATTTTATGTTATTAATTCCATGGTACTTAGTACATGGTTTTACAATTCTTTTGCTACTCCCGTCTTCCACTACAGATTCTCTAATGATTCTAGATATTTCATAACAGCGGTACACGAATTTTTTTTTGCAGGAACTGAAAGTTAAACAAAAAGCTGAACTAGACAGGTTGAAAAGAGAGAATCTAAGTCAGTATGCTATAAAAGGTTCAGAAACGGATTGGGAAAGTGCTCTTTCTGGGAAAAGTAGTCGTGCAAGTCTCATTTCTGTTAAAACTGCAGACAAAAGAATAGTTGACGATGATTCCAAGGATTTTGCAAAAAGCGGGCAGAAGAAAAAGAAGAAACGCTTCTCTAAGTAATACTTCTCGAATTATAAGAAATTACAGATGTGCAGTGCATGTATATTGATGAACATAAAGACACTCCCTCAACCTTTTTCAAATTCTTTATTGCGCCAATACGTATTAACAATATCATAACATAGATAGCAGAATGTAACTATTCAAAATAATTATTATCAACAATGTACTTTATACATTGGCAAATCAAGTTTCTTTCATGTTGTATTGATCGGGACAAAAGCTTGTTGAGTAATCGATTTTTGTTTGTGTTCAATATCCCTTGTGCAGTGTGATTTTTGTTTTGATGAAACCTTTGATTGTTACGTTCATTTTTATATTTGTTATTGTTTTGCCTTGTCTTTTCAAAATGTTCGAACCTATGTCTGCTGTCATTATTTCTCGTTGTAGATTTATCATTAATGTGACAGTCATCATCTGGGTTTGTTAAGGCTGGAACGCTTACAGGAATGTTAGTATCAACTTTTATTTTTTTAAAAGGAACTTCCTCAGGTCCATCATCTGTGGAAGCAAAATAGCTACTATAAGAACAATGGCAAGGTAACATTAGATAAAAGATTTTTAAAATATCGTGAAAATTCTAGAGTTATCTAATAAGATAAAATATAAACATTACAGCATACTGTATTACGTAAACTTACCTTCGTCAGAATCTGTGCCATAATCTGCTACCAGACTCAACGAAAAATTTTTATTTGCCTCGAGGTTCATGGTTAGATCCACTTCATCACCACCAGAAATGTGCCCTGTACTTCTTATGTCCACTTCATTGTCTGAATCCTCAATCAGAGAATACTCTTCATCACTCGTCGATTGCCGTAAGTTTACTTAAACATCAAGATTTACAGTATGTTCATAATTCAGTGTATGATTTTCTAAAATTGAAATTATACGCATTTTCCTTGAAAACTTTAATATCTTCATCAAAACTATGACTTACAAGTGCCTGGAAACATTTGCAAGCCTCTATAAAGCTGCGATTCCATAGCCTTTGCAGGTACAGGTAAGGCACGTGGTCGTCTACGAGTTTTGCGTCTTGTAACTTTCTTTGTTTCATTCTTATGAATTCTATTGATTTCTGTTATTGATTTCTTCTCTCTAATTACTTCATACCGCTTTTGTTTCTCCAACGCTTCAGCTGCTAGATGTTTTATGTTTGCTTTTGTTGGGTATCGCCTGAAATCATAATTATGTTTATGAAATTTGATAGTATCAAGGTTAAGAGATTATGTATCATTCAATATTTGAACAATAAATATTCAATGTAGCTACCGTTTGCGTTCTGCTATCCAGTTTTGGATATCTTCTGGTGTAGATAGATTCTTCATTCTATGATAAAGGCCTGTAGTGTGTTGCATGCTGATGTGTTTTTCAACGAGCTTTGGATGCGCTGAAAAGACACAATCGTCTATTCCACAAACTCGATGTTCCCCCATGTGCCGAGCAAGGGATTCCTCTGATGGGAACTCCCTGTCACATACCTCACAGTAATACTCGTGTTCTTCTTCAGAGCTCTGATAATTTTCATCTCTTTCATCATAAGCAGATGTGTCAGCTGAGTAGAGGGTTGCCTAAAATTCATAACTTGAAAAAATTATTCTCATTTAGTAAATCCTTAGGCGAATTAAAGTGCACTTGGAGTATAGTACTGACAGAATCCCCCGAAATGTGAAATTGCCTTAGAGTAAACAGGCTCAAGTAACTTCTCTTTGATGTAATGGCAGATGACTCAGTTATAAAAAAATGAAAAGATCTAGCAGTTCTGTAATCGCACTATATTTCAGTAAGTATTTCTAAGAGCTTCAGAGGTACAAATATCTACATGAACTTTAAGTGATTCGAAAAGCATACCTAATTTATTTTTTTTTATTTACACAGGACTGTATTCATTGCTTCAAAGTAAAAATTTGTGTTCTTTATTTGAGCTCAGATAATTGTCTACAGTATGTATTAACTGTAACAATATGCTTACCATTGAATGAGTCATTTAATTCTTTTATCTGGTAGGCTCATATTATTTGTTTCTGAATGATGCAAAACTTCATAAAATAAGTTACGTATAATGCTTAGAGGAGCAATACCAATAAGTTGAGCGGTCAGTATACAGTAGTTACAATAGAAATTCAATATTTTACCAGCAATCAAATACTGCGATTAAAAAGAGAATTACAAAAATAACAAAGTGTTTGTCGCACTTTTAAAGAATCTTTTTTTTTTTATTGTACCAAAAAGTACTTTATCTTCAGCACAGCGAAGGTTATTATTCTTGCAAAGATTAGACATGCATAACTGATTCTTACTGTTGTATTAATAATGTTGAACACAGTATGTTTTGCAAGAAACTTAAAATACGATTATATTAGTGGATTATTATATCAGATCAGGTAAATTTACAATACGTGTTGTTCAAAAAACTATGGTATCTTTTGAAACCTCAGAATATTATAAGCAAAAGATTGGCTACCCAATATTATACTGTGGTAAATTATATATTTGGTATTTCAGAAACAGAATGCTCCTACTTGGGCAATGTGTGTGTAAAAATTATCCAAGTTTTATAGTAGTGTCTACATACAATGTTGATTGTCATTAAAGTAAATTGTTTCATTTAACAACAATAAGTGTACTACTTGTTAGATGTGCCGAAGAGAAACTTCTTGTGCAGCACTTTCAATTTGTGGATAATACAGAGTCAAAAGGAACAACATGATTACAAGTTATAGAAATATTTATTCTTACATTATGTTTTTTTAATACAAATTTCCTTTCGCTATTTATCATTTGCTTGAATAATATTGGGCCAGTACAAACAGTGAATTCGAAACACTTTCCAACTGCAATTGATAAATTAAATACTACATTCAAATAAAAGCTACATGAAATAAATTTACATACATTACAGTGCTAAAAGCTATCTAAATGAAATAACTGCAGGCAATTCATTTAATCTAGAGTAATACCCAAAAATCTAAATAATTAAATCACAAAAACAGAATCCCCTCAGAAATTAATTTTACTATGTAATATCAATAAATATAGCTTGGAGCACTGTATACTGGCCGCAGAGCAATTTAGGAGCATATTAATTCAAAAGAAAAATTGTCTAAAGGCCAGTGTAACTTTGATCGTTACATATATAGGTATCTTAGTAAAGTCTTATGCATTTCCTTTAAGCAAGAGGTGTAAGAAAAACGTAAACAGGGTTTTAACCAATACACTAGATGCTAATCAAATATTAGGAACAAAAAACGTCATTCAAGTCTTAAGTTGGATTTGAGAAGGTAGTTTGCCTATACCTCTTTTTAGATTGGTATGTGCTATGTGTGCTCTTGTGCATCAATAATTTTCACATAATAAACAAAACGAACTATAATAGTAGTTTCTATAGTAAAGTAAATTTTTCGAGCTTTCAGAAATAGTTCGTTACTTCATTGAGACAATGAATATTGAATACTAAAAATATAAGTTTGACAATGGATTAACTTATTAATGGTTAGAAGAAAGAGGAGTAGCCTAAAGCTTAGGACTGAGCCTTTTCGCTGGAAGGCTGCGTCTCCTCCGCTAGCTTCATTTGCTCTGTTTGCTCAGTTGAATCGACAGTTATCTGAACACCCTTGGATTCAATTGAATTCTTATCACTTGTTTTTTGACCACCCTGTAACCAAAGTAATCTGTAAACTGTTGCGCTCTATTTATCTGTCCGAAAATTTCTTTAAACATCATAACACAATTGAAAAGTTAATGGCCATATCTGTGGCAAATTTCCCATTAAGATTTCTGACTCCTGCAGGTGTTCCAAATTTGCTCAGTTTCTATTCGGAGCACTCTGTGTACGATAATCAGTATGTAAAAGCGTCTTAAAATTCAATGCGAAGTTAACCCATGCTGAATTAAAATATTCTAGAAACTTATTATCAATGAATACCTGTTCCGGATTCTTGGCCAAATATTCCGTTTTAGCGTCGCGAATCATTCTTGTAACTTTATTCCGCAAATCTTTAAACTCTTCCCATTCCATTGCGTCTTTGTTTTTTTTAGCTTTGGCGTATAGCTTATTTTTCTTTTGTATTTCGCTACGAATCTCATCAGTCATCCATGGCTTCTTTAATTCTAATTCCTATGTACCGCAGATAGAAGAAGATCGATAAATATACAAATAAATGAATATATAGGTGAAAATTTTGGTTCAGCAGAAGTTATACAGACGGTCTTGATAGGTAACTAACAAATGATAACTGGTAAGAAGAACCTATTAACCTTTTAGAGGGCCGGCATTTTCCCTTTGAAACTGAAATTTTTTAGAAGTATGATTTATGTAAATAAATATTTAACACGTTCGATGGAGTTCCCGAGTTATCTGCCAAATGCTAGAGGAGCCAGGCTGGCCCTCTAAAGGTTACTTTGATATATGTATGTCTGACATGATGATAATTAATCGTCTTCTTTCTTTCCATGTCTCTCACCAGACAATAGACAGCATGACTGCTTCGTATCTCACAGATGTGATATAGTTTTGGATAGCAATGAAATACATTTCAAAAAAACATTAGCATCTGTAATCGCAGGCCAAATTTTAGCTAATCGCGCATACAAACTAGAGCCATGCATTAGTGTCCATGTCACGTTTAGACATGGAAAGAGCCACAGATGCATGCGAATAACCACTTGGATGAATAATTAAGATGATAGAGAAACTGCGGTAAAACTAACAAGCAATGGACAACTTATAGCAAGTGGTTCACAATAAAGGCCAAACTTCATACTTATGCCTGTTTTGATTGGCTTTTGTAATGTGCAAAATTGATAAGAAATTAGTTGATGAATTATTCAGAATATTCTGTCTCAGCACATGACATTGCTCGACAATTTGTCCTCAATGCATACGAATCAGTGCTGTATGATAATTAAGTAAAAGACATCAATCGAATACCCAGACTTTATATGAAGTAACATTTACCTCAAGTTTGCTGACTTTTTTCGAATTATTCATTCCTTTACCCTTCATGTTAATTCCGCACAGCGGTAGACGGGCACGCATGTGCGGTAAACCTTGGGATGGCAGCATGCCTCGAGAAGTGGGTCTCATGGGAGGTGGACCACAGGGTCCCATTCCCCTGGGACCCATCATTGGCCCCATCATCATCGGTGGCATGCCGCGTATCCTGGGGCCAAACATTGGCATGCCGGGACCAGGTAATGGCATACGTTGCCTCATGGGGCCGAACATCGGATGCGGCGGCATTCTGAGCGGCATACCAGGAGGCGGTAGACGGCCACCGAACCGTGGAGGAGGCATGGGACGCATCCCGACCGGAGGCATTCGAGGGCCGAGCATTGGCCCCCTATTTAATGGGCTCATAACGTTCAAAAACGATCCGGAATTACGCGGTAACTGATTCTGAGGTAGACGTTACCCTCCGTCAGTGCAATGTTTATCGCGTGGGAAAGCTATAGGTTAAAACACGATAAATTTACACGTGCGAGATTGCAATAGAAGGCAGGTTTTTTTATTGTTTTTACTCTGTGTCCCCTTATTCGCGTTCACTATACACGTGCTCGAATCTTTAATACATCAAGTTCACGAAGTTGCCTACAACCGTTGATCAAATCAAACTGAATCGCAAAAATTCGATTCTCAAAGGTACTGGACTCACGCGATGGCCATTCAAGGATGTACAAATTACTGGAGATTGGTGAATAAATGATCGCCCTGCTGGCGATGTCGACAGTTTGGCGCTAGCTTCGCATCGCGAAACACAGGGACGTCGTAGCAGTTGTCTTGATCGGTTGACTTTTAAGACAACTTGTAGAGATATCTTAACAAAGTTATCTTGAGGTATAATTAACACTGATAATTAATCGTGTCGGTGAATTTTCTGAAGAGAGACATCTTAAAAGGCAAGTTTTAAAAATTGGTGTTCACTAGGATATCGTTAACGGAACATTCTGCGTTAGTTTCAACTTTCGGCGCCTGCCTAAAGCGAATGGGCAAACTGAACCATTGGGTAACCACTCTGTACTAGAGTCTCTGCTTCAAAGGGAGCCAGCCGTATAACGGTCGCGTGCAGTGTGTGACAATAATTGTGTGGTAAGTTATCGATATTTCAAAGAATAGCGAATAAATATGCATTCCGCAATGCCAGCATTATAGAGAAATATTTTTCACGGACGGGACGGAGTTTCTAACTCTATGACTACTGTCTAATTCATGTTCCATGTCGATGTTGCTGGCAGTTTTTGGAGTTTTTTCTTGTCGCACCATTATTCACGTATCTCTGAATTTGTTCAATAACTTATTTTCAACAAATGGTTGAAACTATAACGAAACCTAATAAATCTTCTAATTCAACTGTTCTTGCTGTCAACTTCGGCGACTAATAGTTTAGAAGAGTGAGAGAAACACATCTTACCCGTATTAATCTAACTTAACCCAACTTAACCTATCCGTCAAAATATCGCGTCATACGGTTTTAGTTTACGTACTGGTGTAGGTATAGCAATCATATGTGAACTCGGCAAGAGAATTACAGCTATGTTTCAATCAAATCGTACTTTGTGGGGCCTCAAATTATAAGCTGAAAATTTTTCGATAATATCTACATGAAAGTCATTCGTAACAATCAAATTGCTATTGTGTTAAATGTACGAATTGTAATTCGCTTTCTCTGTTAAGTTTTTGTTATATATGTGTTATAGATGTCGATAACTTTTCAACAAATTATGTTGGATGCTGAAAAGCTAGTGGGACGTATTTCGGATCAAGAAAATAATACGGATAATTTAATATCAGATATACAATCAGTATGCAGCCAAATCGACAGTATGAAACAAGTTAGTAAATTACAATTTAAAACTTAACGGTGAAGATAGTACACTTTTACATTTACTTATGAAGCACATTCTTTTTACTGTAATATCTTTTTTTCGACATTTAGTATCAAGAGGAAGTTGAAATCCTTAACTCGGAAGCACACCATAGACCTCACTTACAATTGATTGCTGGAATTCAACAAGAGAATAAGTATCTGCGTGAAATTCAAGCAGAGAATAAAGAATTAAAAAATGCTTTAGAGGATCATCAGAATGCTCTTGAATTAATAATGTCAAAATACAGAGAACAGACTTCGTCTTTGATTCGCCGTTGCAAGGTGGATTTTACATCTTTCCACAATTCAAAGTATACTCAGGTAAGTTTGATATAAAAGAAAAAACTCACTGATGGATCTGCATTGGTTAATAAACAATGCAATTTCCATATAATATTATTTAAATATCTGACGTTGTTCCAACAGTTAATCACCAGCCAAGCGGAAAAGATCAACGAGATGGCGGCAGTGATGAAAACTGCAGCTGCGATCGATGAAGAGAATGATATAAGAGGGAAGGAAATTTATTCTCGGCTTAAGGAAGAGAATACTGTTTTGCGAGAAATACTCGATATAGCTAATAAGTATGGTTCTCTGGATAAAGATCCAACGATGGACGATAAAACTGTTCAGACAGAGCCAGCATAAGAAAAGTATGAGATAGCATTCTAAATGTGTTCTGAATAATATCACTTGCATTGGTTATCTATGATAAACGGCAAATTTCAAAGATGATTGCGCAATGTGTATGTAATTTATGTGATAGCTTGAAACTTTAACACAATGGAGATATAACGAATCAAGGACACAGGTCACTTCTGAGCTAATTTGGATGTCGGTGGCAGGGAAGACCAAGTGCAGTGGTATGCGTGCATAGATGTACCAGCCATGCTAAGAGGGTTACGGCCAACTGTCAATCGATTGCTGGAAAATACTTTGTAGCTGCATGGTAAAACGTAGTTCAGGTACCGTTTACACCCGGAAAAATATTCATTTCAGTTACGTCTGTGAATTGGCAATGTCACTGGTTTGGATAGCTTTGTTCAACTTCCTTATACAATTTGAAAGCTAGTATTTTTGAATTAGACTGTGAGAAAGTTGAAGTATGTAATTTTATTTTGAAAACGTGAGATCCTTGCTTTTTTCTTCCCTTGACGATTGATCGGAGAAAGGTTATCCGTGCAGTAAGAACAGGCCCGCTGAAGTGAATCACTACTGGATTTCAAATTCTTTGCCATCCCACGTCTGCTTTTAGCATCGTATATTATTATCTGGTTGCCAAAATAAATTCATGCATCATTCTAATTACGCACACAAGTTTAATGGTTAACGTCCTCGTGTTGAACATAATTTGGTATAACTCAACTAGTCAACGTTATTGTACACATGTCAGTTATATTTAACCATAAGTTTATCGTATGTTCAGCTATCATCCGTTATTATTTGAATCTCTTTTTAACCTGTCAAATATCGATATAATTATAAATTAACAAATACCAGGCACTGTCCCTATTTCGAAGGTAAAAATTTCAACACAACATTAAAACAATATAGGTATGTAATAATTAATTTTAGATGAAAACACTTCGTACTTATGATCGTAAACAAGGTAACAAAATATTTATACATTATTAAACAACTTTTGAAATTAAAATATTTAATGTATTACGCTACTGCAAATGCGATGCATTCGTGTATTGCGGGTTACGTCCCTTTAGGCGGAATTACACAAGTTGATTCAAATTTTTCACTATTCTAAAAGTGGATTTGATTTTCGTATCCAGTCTACATGGCTTTCACTCCTAAAAGGGATGATTACGAATATGAAAAAAGCTATGTCGAAATATTTTAATGATCAGCTATATTTCTGAAAACTGATTAATCTCATTCGGCGTTTAACGGACTACAAATTAGAACGCGCATTGCGTCAGAATAGAGATCAGGGCGGGTGACAACTGTTATGTAATAATTGTTGTGCCATATGGAAGTAACAAATGCATATTCCATAAAATGTGCAATTCGTGTATTGTGCATAATTTTTAATCAATCAATTTTCTATTTTTCGACCCATGATGACCGTATACGCATTCCTTTAGTGTTAACTATGGAAATAACAAATAAAATTCCGGAAAAAAATTTCACCACAATTCACGATCTTTGATATTCGCATGTCTCAGCAGCAGAAGCGGTATATGAAGTTAAATATTCTATATCTAACGTATGTACGCGTTGAGCAGAATTTTGAAAAAGTTCGAACTCATTTCTGGTAGCGCGGCGCTTTAAAATAGCTTCCGATAAAATAGAATTGTATGCCTCTGGTGCGTTACTCCGGCATAACGGAGGCTTTGCAATCAAATTATATGTCGAGCAGAAATATCGCAACCCAAAATCGTCAGAGTGCTTGAACACCGACGGTGAGATTGCTGGAAAAATCTTTGTTCAATATTAGTTATAATTAGCGATTTATAATGTCAGAATTAGGTTTAATCAAATAAACGGAAAACGAGAAAACGCACAAATGACCGCTGTGCCTCGAAAAATGGCTGCATGCACATAAAAAGTCTGTACATATCATATGTGTAATACTTACAGTGCTTACACCTTCGCTGCATTTACATGTATACAGGTATTTTACGCGTAACCGTATAATCGCCATGTTTTCAATAAGATAGAACTCATAGAGCGGCAGCACTTTTAAAATGTTCATTTATTATAGGGCGTAGCCACTCCCTACGGATGTTCCGAAGTCCCGTACCCCTTGTATATGCCTGCATGTAAACCTATAGGTGTACACCATATAATATATAGATGCTAAAGCAGTGTTCGTGGAATGACATACGATATGTACTACCTGAAATATTTCTTTCCGAAAATTTAACGCCCTGTTCCATAACTGATCGTCGATGCAACGAATCGGGTATTTTGGCGGGCACACAAGTTTTCTCTCAAATTAACGAATGTACGGAATTTTTGTCGTGGTATAAACGTTGAGAAAACGGTCAACTTCCATGAGGAAATTTAGCTATTCAAGATTAAAACGGTCGCAAACCTTGACTACGATATATATCTCTACGGCCAATTAGAGATAAAAGAACAATTAGAGAATCCACCGGTAACATAAAAAAATATATATATATTTTCCTCACGAGGCCTGTAAAGATAAAAAATCCTTAAGCCGCTTGCAATTTCCGCTCTTTGTAATTTCGAGGCAGTAAAGTCATATCTGAAACGAGATATAAATGCACAGTTTGACGTTTCCAGTAGTAGTTGACAAGGGTCGGTTTTAGTGACTATAATATTTGGCGCGAATAGACATGCAACAAATAAGTGTTGTAAAAATCTCACGGGCTGGGAAGGGTTGGGTGGAGGACGAATGCGAATTACCGTGACAGGGTTGCGGACTTGCAAATAAAAATACTGCCGGGTTCGAGCGTCTAATCCTTTTTATAAATCCTTTAAAAAACACAGACAAGTACACACATACGGAATAACCTGTTATGCAGGTAGAGCTGTGGATGGTGGAGGGTTTCGCCGCAATAAGACCCATCATAATGTACCAGCGGGCAGTCAGCTATAGTGTGGGAACAGTCAGTCCTGCACCGAGTAAAGGGCGGTTAGATGGGCGAAGTTAAACGAGCCCGCTGCTGTCGTCGTCGCTGCTGTTGCCGCCGTTGCTGCTGTTGCTGCTGCTGTTGCCGTTGCTGCTGCTGCTGTGCGAGCGAGCGCCAAATAGTGCAGTAGATACGTCGCCGCAGAAAGAGAGAGAGAGACAGAGAGGGAGGGAGAAAAATAAGGAGGGAAAATCTCGTGGCCGCACGATGCACGCATGTATGCGCCGCGCGCGGTGGCTTATTCTTGTTCGTTAAGGTTCGCGGGCGATTGTAGAAGTTTTGGGATACGTCTAGCGCGACTGGCGCGACTGCACAACCGATGCGCTGTATAAATTTTACGTGTGCTTATGTTTATACGCTTGCAGGGGCGTACAATTTTTCAATAGCCAGCTATATATGAGCCACGATATCGCTTTGGCTTTAATTTTTCGCCGATCGGACATAATTAGCTTTCAAGTACGAATGGTTTATATATTCCGCGTACGCATATTTATAGCCGATATTAGACTGTATACTCGAACAGCTATTAGTATGATTTATGAGCGTCGTTGTAAATTAAAGATCTAAAACATAGATATGCGGAAATCTATTGCAGTTTTTTAATGAAAACTGCACAACTTAAATCATGAATTTTTCTTATAATATGTACATAGATTTTTGTTCGAGACGATATCCAAGGGCTACACTGCACGTAGTTGCACGTATACTATAAATTTAAAATTCTTTAAACTAGCATTATGATGAACCAAAGGCTCGCCGTTGCAGTTTATGTATGTAAAGTTTTCGGATAAATCATCGAATTTCAATACAGACAGAGGTTTATTACATCGTAGTCTCGGTCCTTCGTATATTTGGTTGATTTTAACGCTACCTCAAAGTCTCGGAATGAGAATTATACGGCTGTCATTGATCGAAGGGCTTTGCGCAACCGTGCAATATATCGATTACGTTATAATATTCTGACCTAAAATTCGCGCGATAAGCAACTGCCGGGCCCTCGCGCGTGCAAGAACGCCTATCAAAGGCGATGTGGTTCTCCACTGTGAATATAAAATGGCGTCGACCTCGCACATCCATACATACATTACAGGCGCGCACGCGATAGGCAAA
Organism: Neodiprion fabricii; assembly: GCF_021155785.1. Taxonomy (NCBI): domain Eukaryota; kingdom Metazoa; phylum Arthropoda; class Insecta; order Hymenoptera; family Diprionidae; genus Neodiprion; species Neodiprion fabricii. The sequence continues at coordinate 2,764,016 of NC_060244.1, forward strand.
GTTAGCCACAAAATGTGCCATGCGTTGTACGCATACACCTGCGCAATGTGTGCATAATACTGACGAATAATTAATCGCGCGTTATTACGAAATTCAGGCCCTTCTTCGCCGAGTACATCGCGACATGTGCACGCGCGCACTTTGCGCTTATACGTATAATCGCGACGCGTGCATTCACGTGCATCCAGCTACCTAATTGTACATGTACACACTACTGATATACACGCGGAGCAGCAACTAGACAAGAAAACCGTGAATAGATGTTGTGCACATAAACAGACGGTGTCGTACTCCGTTGCATGGTGTAACGTAATAATAAATGTACTCTACACAAATTTTGCTAAAAAGTCTCGAACAGTGACGATGATTATGCGCACGAAGCGTATAATGTAGGTACTTCGTCGCGTCGACGGTGTTTTTTGGGGTCAGTTTGAAATCGGGCACGCCAACATGACGCCTACGAGTGTACGTGCGTACCTTTAGGTACACATGCATCGTACCTACACACATAAAAGTTACTCTATACGTGTTTCTCATATGTGTATATATATAAATATATATGTACACACATATACCTAGGAGAAAAATGACACGCACACTTTTGAATGACTTTCGACGCAATCGCGTTTCTCGGCCCTGTACATTTATTCGCTGGACGACCCTGGATGTGTGGTACTATGTATGTCAGTATACGCATGGCATGCGAGTATAGGGCGCGGACTAGCTGCTGCTGCTAACTTGATCTAGGACCAGCACGGAGCGCGAGCCCTAGACTGGCTAGACGGGAGGAACATGGTGTCGGTGGAGAGGGAGAGGGAGGAGGCCAAGGTGGCAAAGTAGGAGGAGGAGGTGAGGAGTAGCTGTGCCCAGGGCAAGCGCATTTCGTCTGTTAGGTATGGCGGGCGTCTATCGGAGCTAGACGATGGTGCGCTGCGGTACAGGGCTATAGCCAGGCTAGTTATGGACAACCCTACTTGCCAAGGTCACCCTCCCTCTTTTCTCACTCTTTTTTTACGCTCTTATGCGATAGAAGGGTTTTATAGCTGCGTGGCCTTGAGACCAACAATGCCGGCGTGTTTCCTGTGCAGCACCTGTTACCGCGCTCTTTCTGTATTTATACCAACTGGTCTCGCGATGTACAATTTCTTCTTACCGTTAAATATACTACAATACTCGCCTGATCGCTAAGCCTCGCCAATAATTCTCCTACATTTAATTTATCCGTATCGACCCACGGCCACGACACGCAGACCTGCGGACCGTGCAACGTCTGCATCCGTGTACCGCGGTGAGTGCGTCGGCCGATGAAAATAATTAAAACAGTAAGAAAGTTTCATCCGCAATGTCAATATTTCCATTTTCGTTCGCGTCTTTGATAGATGATAAAGTGTGATTCTTTGCGGTCAACTCGGTACACTCGGAAGTTGACATCGTGGTAGGAAAAAGAAACTGCATGGGGTTGAGTCGCACGCTGAACAAAAAAAAAATAACAATAATAGTAAAACGAAAGAATATATATATATATATATATATATACGTGTTTCAAGGAGTTGCGTATATTCTTTCGTTTTACTATTACTATTATTATTTTATATATATATATATGGCATGTATATCGAACAAGTATCTCCGACGAAAAATAGAGGAAATATTCTGTCAATAAGTATCGATAGTAGAAAAATGTGCTATTTTGAATGGCGTCGTCGCCTCACGAAATGTGAATGACTGTCCGTTTAAATGTCCCAGTCTCCGTTTTAACGGTGAGAGAATGAAATCATATCACACTGCGAGGCTTAACGAAAAGTGATGTATAACGAAACGAGTACGTGTTTTTCATTTTCTTTAAATCTCGATCAATGGAACTCGAAATACGTGCTAGAGTTTTTCTACTTTGCAAAAGTCGTTGAACCGGGAACCGTTGCGAATAGAAACCGGTATGGTTACGGCGGTGCGTACGGCGGTCAATTATACCCAGTAGCGAGCAGCGGATAAGTTGTAAATGGTTGGGGGCTGGTTGGAAAATTGCATGCAGCTTCTCAAAGTTGCCAAGTGACTATAAGCCCCGTATCTTCTTGCGATCACCGCTGAATGAATATAACTGGTACACACGTGTGGAGTTTCACCGGGTGATCGCGTTATAGAAATGGCGAGTATACATTACACGACACGTACTCGATTATATACGTATATACTGTATGTATGTATACTACATATTCCTGTATTTCGTTGACGTGGAGAAAATCTACGTAGACCGGGTGATGCAGTTTCAGAAAATCATGCGCATACATGTGGCAACAGTGCTAGGGCTAACATTCCACATGATCAGGACCGGTTTGCGGTTGCCGGCCTTCTAACACGAGTCTAATGCAGATAAACCTCCCACCCTCCCTCCCTCCCTTCCGCCCGCGCCATAGGGAGGTAAGAGGGCGACTAGGGCCGGCGAGTCAGTCTGGCGGTGGGGAAGGGGGGAGGAGGGGGGGGGGGGGGGGGATTTGTCGCTTATTTTTTATTGCAACCGGCCGACGCTGCTGCTTCTGCTGCTTTGGCTGGCTGGCTGGCTCACTAGCTGCATGGCTGCTTGCTCGTTCGTTTGCTTCGCCTAGCCATGATCCATTCGTTCCTATATGCCAGCGATGTCTGCCAGCCGTGCTGTGTATAGCTATATATGTGTATATACATATATGCACTCCTGCATACGTAACTGCTTGAAGTCGACACACCAAATTCTTTGATTACAACTATCTTGCCTGAATGAAAAAAAAGAATGAGAAAAAATACATGCACATAGATTTTATACATTTATACGTTATAGCGGTTTGACTCGCTACGGAAAAATTTTGGTAGTTCGTACAAGATTCTACATTTATACGCGCGTATTATGACGTATATGTGTCGTGTTATGTATCGTGAATTTTTTTACGGGACTTGTTTATAGTTGTACACATATGTCTTTCAAGTCCGTCTCTTATGGTTGTTGAAAAAAATTCAACGGCTCCCCCCCCCCCCCCCCCCCCCCGCCCCTCCGAAGCTGCGAATGAAAAGTATTAATTCGCATATATCGGAAGTCAGAACCGAAATATAAATAATACGGAGCCGATGTGTTGAATGACGTTTCGTAACCTGACCTCCACGTCGGCGAAACTTTTTAGTGGAATCTTGTATCTTTATTATGGTTTTTAACATTTGGGCAGTTGTGTCCATTAAAAACGGTGTGATAAATTGTGCTGCGGGCATTGTACCGCTGCAGTAGCGTAGATGTATATACGTATATACATACGTATAATATTATAGTTCGGTTCTCTGCTAAATTCATCGAGGGTTGGATGAAAAAAAAAAAAAAAAAAAAAGGCTCGACGGACATAATAGATGCGAAATCTTTCTATAGAATTTGGGCTCCTTTTCTCGGTCCAGATAACGGAATACCTGTCGTTTCTTTGTTAAGCGAACGAACCAGACAGACGCACACCCTCTCGAAAACTGCACCTATATTATGCAATCTATGTGTGTGTGTTTTTTACGGTACGGCGGTGCGACGAGGTGTTTCGTTTGCTTGGTCTGCCGGCATATGCGCTTACCCAACAACCTTCACACGCCTAAAACACCGTTATGTAATATTGCAGAAGCAGCGAGGCGAATTAGAAAATTCATGGCAAGAACAGCTGTTGTTTCATTCCCCACGTCCGGAATACAAAATTCAATAGTCATCTAGCTGGTTGATTTTTACTCGTATAATATAATTCTATTCGTATATTACATATAGGCGGTTAACCATATACGTGTATGTATGTTATGTTACACGATTGAATTGACAATTGTACGAACGTATTTCGTACAGGCAACGATGTGAATTATACGTCCGTATGATGTACGAGTTTCTTGGTTATTTTTTTCTTGCTCATAGGTATATTCTCATTCGCGGCCCATTTAGATGGCGTAATTAAAACTTTTGTCGTACATGCCATTTTGCCTTGAGTTTAAGTACGAGGATGTGAACAGGAATCACGTTCGCCTAATTGACCACCTCGTTTATCGAGAAATATACGCGGAATCATTCGGAATGGTGGGCGACTCAACAGAGCCGCAAGCTGCAATCACTAATGCAGCCTGTAGCCCGCGCATGTAACGTTCGAGTAGTCGAAATTTGAACGATGTTTCACAACCCGCTAATTATAATAGTAGAACCGTCAACTTTCTGCCAGGAAATGCAACACTCGCCTTACGAACGTATCTAACGGAAAGTGTTGCGAAATTTTTGCCGACAATTTCTCTCTCTCTCGCTCTCTCTCTCTATCTCTCTCTTTCCATATATCTCTGTCTCTCTTTATCTATCTTTGTCTACCGTCCATTTGAATTATCAGCGCTGTCAGAATGCAAACCACTATCTCTAGCCTGCATTTCCGGTGCAACAAATTACGCGAGATCAACACTACAATGTATACTTATATACTTTCATTTTTATACATGCGGAGGACAATTGAAAGGCTGCCTTGCGTTACGGAGAGTGGGTTCACATACTGTATCATCGTATAAAGATATGCCGTAGGGCAGTAATGTCAAGGGATCAAAGACACTGCGTGGCAGACACTCGCTTTAGTCGCATAAGCGAGATCAACGCTACAGTGGCCCTTATTATACATACATACGAGACGCCCGTATTGTATGTACATTGATGCGATTATGTGAGCGTGAATTATTATTATAAGTGCAATGTGGGAATGGATCAAACGATGGTGAATCGTGGTTGCATCGATCGTTACGGTAAGAATTACGCGCAACTGCCGTGTTTTTTTTTTGGGCGTTCGCAATTTCTGTTTAAACGACGCGATATAATTACCGATGCGAATAACGTACGTTGTGCTTAATAATTATATCCTCATATTTATGTAGTTGTACTACGTGCGCAACATGATTGACATAGACCGCATTTTTCTTCGAAGGAAATTTGCTTAGACGGAACCCGCGTTCGAACTCGGCTCGATCTTATCTACCGCCTGCGGACATGTACTGTGCCGATTAGTATTCGACCAAACAAAATATCTCTTACACATGACATTCACATACGTATTTACCGAAAGATATCTGTGAAATTTTACCAGCGTGTGAGAATGACAAGCAAATGCACGCGGAAAACGAATTTAACCGTTCAGAATGGCAGAGCAAATTTTAGGGAAAGTTTGAATTACATCCAGAAAGAGAGAGAGAGATATATATATATAATCGTGATTACGACTATAAGGATAGACAGAGAACGAGGCTAGAAATATGTGTGCGCAAACACAATCGTGTTTCATCGTGCGTCGGTAGCTCGAAAGGTGCCTACAGCAACTGAAAATTGAAAATTGATGTTCCACGAACACGTATTTTACTTATTATACACTATACAGTATATACCTGTATGTCAGATACTCCGTGTCTGGTATATCAACAGTGTGCACGAGTGTCGCGGTGTTCTGCACTATCTATAGTTAGGTGTGTGTATATATATATATATATACATGTATCACAAAGAGACGAAGTAGAGCAGGGAAACTGATGTTTGCTCATCGCGATAGCATCGTATGCGTCTCGATTATGCGTATCATTTCGATGAACGTCGATGTCGTTCTCATGCGTGTTCACAAGCACACGCGGCCATCATCCGCGATACTGTTTATAGTGCATACCCATGGTACAAAAGTATATAATACGAGCTTCGTAACGTGTATAGTTTATGTTTGTACTTGGTACGAATTTATATTTCATCATATTTCAACGCTTGAACAGCAACGGCCAAACAATAATTATTTGTCCTCACTTGTATAGTTATATCCTAAAATACGGAATGACGGTCGAATTTTCTATCGGTGCGACATTCGTTTCAGTACCTTATATTTATTTGAATAATTGTTTTACTTTTGACGGAGGTATGTTTATGCATTTGAATCTCGATAATAAATTGCAGCAACGCGATAGATATCCGAAATAATCTTACAAGATCGGTTGTAGGTATAAGACCCGAGAAGAAGAAGCCCCTGATGGAATAAACACGGTAAGCCCTATTTCTAAGGCACCGAGGGTGCCTGGCTGTTGGGTATTCTTGCACGTATACCTTCTATACCTATATATATATACATATATACATAGTATATACTATATATATATATATATACTATACATCTATTTACCGCATTGCAAGGCCATTGACCGCTTTCGCCCTAAATCGATTACGAGCTACCTGCTGACACATTGTTAGTGTCATAATAGAAGGCAAAAAGTGTAACCAGGGCTTAAACGACAAGTGCAAATATTGCGTAATTGATATTTGGATTTCATATTAGCGCTTATGCATGTATTTTCCATCTTCGTATAATAAATATACCGGTGATGTTCGATTCAACCAGCACGATCGAACACGACGTATGCTTTTGGCGCACGTTTGTAATATCTGACCGATATAAATTCGTCGAATAAAAATAGTATTATATTCTTAGCGAATGCAGTTAACCGCGAACAAATGCAGGGAATACAACCGTTGCTGGGTAATATTTGAAATTCGTTTAATTGAAAGTAGACATTCAAAATGTAAATGGCGTTTTGCATGCAACATTTTAAACGTTCTCAAAGCAACCGTTCGCATTTACCCGTTTAAATTATATTTTTGAAAGTATAATCCACTTTTCAATTTAAATTAATCGATAGAAGTATCTTACCCAGCAGTGAATACAAGTCTGTAGATTACAATTTTATTTCACACCCGGGTGTGTAAATTTTGTATTAAGAATGTAGCTATTGGGCAAGAAAATTGGCGGGAAACATTTAAAAGTTTGAATCTTCGTGTTATGTTTTTTTCTTTTCTTCCATCTCTTCAATCCTTTCTTCCCAGACGCAACTAACGCCTATAAAGTTCGAAAATCGAAGAATCCGGTACCGCGACAACCGCGCGAAGCTTATAATATGAACCTGGGCGTGGTGACGACCTATCCACATCTAGCCTATACTCCGTCTCTCTCTCTCTCTCTCTGTCTCTCTCCTCCGTTCGTATACGAAAGTTTATCGAGTTGACTCGCAAGTTGCAACCCTCCCCCCCTTCCTGCCGCCCGCCCGACAGCCAGGGAGGGCATCACCCTTGTTACGACGGGATGGGGCACCGGCAGGAAAGCGGCGTTGATGGTAGTAGTGAGGCTGCACCTTGGCTCTAATGCGTGAGGGAGAGCTCGAGGGTCCGCCGATAGACGAGACTGCCGCTGCATGTATGGCTGGATTCTCCACGTCTACGGCTACGTCTACGTCTACGTCTGCGGGCGTGCGAGCGACGGCAGACCGCGCGGGCCACCCCTATATTACGAGAGTATACCCGCCGACTTGGGGCAGTACGGTCTGCAGGAGCTGGAGGAGGAACTTCTGGCAGGACGAAGGACCAAGGACCAAGGACGAAGGACGACGTACGCGCGACGTACGCGCGACGATACAACTGCAGTAACGACGAAGAGGAGGAGGAGGAGGAGGAGGAGGAGGAGGAGGAGGAGGAGGAGGAGGAGGAGGAGGAGGAGGAGGAGGAGGAGGAGGAGGAGGAGGAGGAGGAGGAGGAAGAGGAGGAGGAGGAGGAGGAGGCGGTGGAGGAGGAGGACGAGGATGAAGAGGACGTGGACGACGGGGACGGGGACGACGACCGCGACCACGACCACGATCACGACCACGACCACGACCACGACGTCCGTCCTCACTCATTCCACTTTGGTTTGGTTCATTCCGCTCCGCTCCGCGCCACTCTAGCGAGCTCTCGGGCCAAACACCATAGGCACGATAGCCTAGGCATAGGGCACCGGCTAGAGAGAGGGTTCCGTTTTCGTCCAACCTCTTTTCAGAATTCGTGCGGGTGTTTTATAGAGACAGTGCGTGCCGTGCAGCCGAGAGTGCGTGCGTGAAAAAAGTGCGCATGAGTGCGTCGAGCGAGAGCCGTGCCTTCCTCTATCGCATCCTGAACGCAACGCAGGCTTCAGTCTCTAAATGTGGCATTTAAGTGATCGTTCCGTTCGCGCTCATCGACAAAACACTCGAAATTAAACAAACATGCATCCATCGCGAATTTACAAGTGATATCCGGTTATTGTTAATATCGGTTATATCAATTGTTATCTTTTTTTTTTTTTTTTTTATATACATATACACACACGATTACAATCACACGAGCGCGCGCGCGCCTTCGTATCTATATATATATACTTATTATACGTATGCATATACATATTCATTTATACGTATATATATATGCGTATACTTTATAGTGTGCATGTCGTAAATACAGCTATATTTGAAAAACTGCATACATTCCGCACTTATCACAACAAGTAAGTGACTTTTTCAAATAACATTCACGCACTTTGTGATAGTGTTAAATTTTTTACTTCTCGTCTGTGTAATTTTAACATACAACGGATATCGTGTAGTTCTTATAATATTTGGCGTACAATATTCACGGCTAATCACTCGAACCGTAATTAATTTTTAATCTATTATTGCGCTGCTTCGGTAGACATTAGTCAACGAAAAATGTTTCATTACTTAAATTTACACGTTACACGCCTTTTCTAGTATTGTTTTTTTTTTTATATTCGCTCCGTCCTCAAGAAAGTCACGTATACTATTAATTTGTAATCCGCGGGTAATTTGCGCGCATTGTATACTTACGCGGTATTACAATATTCGTTTGCAACAAAGTATTCGTCGAAATTTCGTTCAACTTTCATTAATGTCGAATGACAAATATCGTGTTAAATCGATGATATTGATGAATTATCGGACACGATAATATTTAATTAACGAAGGATAAAAATTTGCGTTTTGTGTCAAGTATGGCGTATATACAGGATATGCGCGCACGAGTCGCCATGCGCATGCTCTACAGCTGCGAAAAGTATATACATTGGCCTTTTATTTTACAAACTCGTGATAATTATCGGTCTGCACATCAATTTCAGTTAATAAATCATCTGCTCTCGGTATAATTAATCATTCCTATACAATATGCAGTTGTGTTTTTCACGCACAGTGTGCTCAGAGTACGTATAACGACTGATGCAGTTTTCGTTGTATCAGCTTATACCTTATCATACGACTAATCGGATAATTGACGGTTAACATGTGTGCTTATACATTGACATATGTGTTTAATAAACAGAAACAAGAAATACTGTTATTGAACATAAACGACGGTCCGGGAAATCGCGACAAAAATGGTTTATTCGAGTCACGTATATGTCAGGACTTTGAATCGTACGCTAAGAGAATGCCTGCACAATGACGCAGATTCTTATATTCTTGGTCGATGCGGTTACTGCGGGATTCGTTTCTAATCCAAATATGTCACGCCTGTTACTGAAAGCTATATATATGACAATTTAACTAACAATAAATGTTCCCGATGCTTCTGGGCGTTTAATTTTGATTTAAATTTGCGCGGTACTGGAATTATGCGCTGCATTATACTTTTATACAATTCGTTTTGTCGGTGTCGAGCAAATATTTTCGCCTTCTCATATCGTGTAGAAATCGATATGCCGCATGTAGAAATACAAATATGTAGATATTTTCATTTGACTTGAACTTATACGTCACAAGTTAAATTGTAAAACTGCGGTACTATGGACGGCTACATATTATACTCTTATATATGTTACATATTATACGTTTATATATATTATATATAATATATTATATATATTATATATATATATATATATATATATATATATATATATATATATATATATATATATATATATATATATATATATATATATATATATATATGTAATATGTATATACACGTACGTCATAAACTGAGAATTATAACTGCACGCGAATTTTGTATTCGTGCTCAAGTCGCTCCATGCGATACGTTTTTTCGCTTTAATTTAGAATACATTTTCATGGATATTGCTTGGGGTAAATTCGATATATTCATATTACATTCATTACATATCTTTGGGTATACAGATGCCATGTACCATGCATGTGTAAATGCATGCATGGAAAATATTAATGTGCAACTCCTGAAGATATAAAATTATTGTAGATGAAATTCTAATTTTGTAGTTACGATTCATATTTATTCAAATAGCCAAAAATATCAACGGTCCAAAATAAATATTTGTCTATTTTTCTTTGTCTAGGATTAAAAAAAAATACTGTAATGGGGACTGCAACTCAACAGTACTGCCTGCGCTGGAACAATCACAGATCAAACTTACTGACAGTGTTCGACGAGCTGTTGCAAAACGAGGCTTTCACCGATGTCACGTTAGCAGTGGATGGCGGTGCATCGGTCAAATGTCACAGAATGGTTCTGGCGGCGTGCTCCTCGTACTTCCAAACTCTCTTCATTGATCTACCGTGTAAACATCCTGTAGTCGTGCTAAAAGATGTTAAATATATCGAGATAAAAGCAATTCTGGAGTACATGTATCGTGGTGAAGTAAACGTTGCTCAGGAACAGCTTGGCGGCTTGCTGAAGGTTGCCGAAGCACTCAAGGTTAAAGGACTGGTAGAAGAAAATGGCTCACAGGGTAGAAGGGAGGAAGGTGAAACCACAGCCCCGTCGCCTCCTGCAATAACGACTAGCACTACAAGCAGCGCGGCTCACAGTAGTGGCCAGATCTCGCCACCTCACTCTACCGGCACCCCTTACAGTCAGTACGGCAAATCGCCCGTAGATAGAGGACAGGGAAGGCTGTCTATGCCGATGTGGGCATTGTCAGGGCTGCCGCTGGCCCAACATCCGTCATCCGGCCATCCGCCACCCCCCCATGCCCAGCATTCGTCCATGTTGGGTGGCTCGTACGACAACGGGTCAGACTCGTCACCTTTAAAACGAAAAAAAATGTCAAATATGCTTATTAACCGTGACACACCGATCCTGAGAACCGTACTTGGACAAGGGCATGCGGACAGCTCCCAAGGGGGTGTACCCCTCTTACATCCAGACAGTCACGAAAGCCACTCTCGCACCCATAGCAACGGCTCGGCCAACGACATGGACAGGCGCAACAGTAACGATCTTTCACAGAGCGAGGCTGTTCACAGTCCTTACACAGACATATCGCTAATGGATGAAGATGAAAAACCTTCGCCACAATCCTTTGCAGGAGAAACAAACCGAGGTGAGATTGAGAAATATGATCATGGAGCTTCTGCGTTGGAATGGGATTAGGATCTGTCGAATATGATTGTACAAACACGATTAGCTTCAGGGGGTGGATTTTACAATGGTATTGATGATTTTGAAATAATTGTAAGCTGTACTAGAGATTATGTCAGAAGATAACTCAACGATTTTGCAAGAGTGCTGAATGCACTTGAGAGTTGCTGTTACAGCTAGTAAATAGCCGGAAGGTTGATAGATATTTATCACGTGTTTATATTCTTTGTTATCAAGATTGTAATTTTGTTTTGTGTAATCATTTTAGGAATAGTCAATTACGTTCCGACACAAAAACCTGAATGGAAACGTTACAAACAATACACAAGGAACGACATAATGTCAGCGATAGAAGCGGTCAGATCGGGAATGAGTGCCCTGCAAGCGGCTCGAAAATATGGTGTACCATCGCGCACCCTGTACGACAAAGTCAAAAAATTGGGAATAACCACATCAAGACCTTTCAAACGTGGTTCTAATGGAAGCGGGGCTTGTTTTCCATATGGTATAGGTGGTAATGCAAATGGAACCATTTACAGCGGTGGATTGTCAGAAAGTGAAAATGAAAACAGTAGCGCAGGAATAGGGAATAATCCTGGGTCGATGCTCGATCCAAGTTTCATAGAGGGTCGAGACACCGTTGAACGAGAAACTATGATAGAAATGACACTTCGCAGTCCGAGCCCAGCCGTTCACTCAATGTCTCAACAGCACCAACAACAGCAGCAGCAGCAGCAACAGCCGACTACAGAAGATCAAGTAGAAGATTTGTCGGTGAACCGAAAGCCAGAGATTCGAGTAATAGTACCACCGTTAATAGTCAAGGAGGAAGAACAGGATACTCCAAATAACTCTGATCGTAACTAATTACTAACGTTGTCGTTGTTGTCAATTTTTGTTTCATTTAGTTACAAAGATAAATTCAGGGATTAATCGTTAGCTGCATACCAATAGTCATGCGACGCATGTAACTAATGCTATAAGCATTCGTATTCACCGATCCGTACTATATAATGTGAACGTTACGAAGAGAAAAAAAAAGAGAATCAATGAAACGTGGTGATTATTCCTGGTAGTAGCTTCAATAAGACTGACTATGCGTCGCAATTTCATGAGACTGAAAATATAATATGCTTGTCCAAAATTTGTATGAGTATTCAGCCGATATTAATATTACGAAAAAATTAATCCCTCATTATCGTGCCATGCTCTGTAAATTTTTGGACCAGCGACCATATTTACACTTATTTTATATTGTTGTGATCCATTTTTATTTGCAATCGATTAACATATAGTAGTAATTTAAGATAAGAATAAATTCTTAAACGAGCATAGTAGAATTGAGTTACGTTATGGTATATTGGGGAAGATGTATATTATTTTCACATTTTCAAAATATCCTTACTTGGCATTAAATGCTAGCCATAGGACGTGAATTTATTATATACACTATACATTGAACAATTTCGTTGATGACTGAGATACCGCTGTTAATTTGTTATATAAATAAGAATAGATTATTATCTCTACAGACCTTGGCCCTGGGAAACAGCTGCAATATTGCTCAAACATATCTACATAATATAATAGAACGACCTACCTCATTGTACAATACGGATATGTTGTACTTTAACATAAGACTGATCTACCGAATACATGATACCAACTCGACAATCCTCATGTTAAACACGCTAATTACATCATATATTATTATACATATATATTATATTATAAGTTATAAATACTATATTATTATATTGTACGCTAGTATCAACTTTCATTAATATTATTATTATTATTATTATTATTATCACTCTTTTCATTCTATTATTATTGCTGCTATGATTGTTATTATTATTATTTTTATTATTACTACTACGATTATTATTATTATTATTATTATTATTAATTTTTTTTTAAATATTATTAATTATAATAATAATATACACAGTATATCACTGTAGTTGCCTTATCATAGCCGTCCAACGGCTTATGACAAAAGATACATTGTGTGTTTTCATAAAATTCGGCACTAGTACCTGATACTGTGCTGAAGCTGCGTGTCGACACAGCGAAGCATGTTGTATTTAATCATGAGGAAATGCCTTAGGAGACTAATGCCATAAAATCGAATCTAATTCATACATGTACGGATATCTACGGGTATATATATATATATATATAGAATATATATATATATATATATAGAAATATAAAATCGAATCTAATTCATTTTAGTATAGATATCTACCGATATATATATATAAATATATACACACATACGCAAATAAATAAATGTAATAAGCATGTGTATGTATATAAATTATACATAGGTGTATACACAGGTAGATATCTAGAAATATACTGAGAAACATTTATACGCGTAAAGACGCGTGCATAGTTCTTTAAAAGTCTGAATTAGTAATTACACAGCCGCTTTGTACAATTCATATATTAAGTCCTACCTTTACATGTAACAAAAAAATTTATTATACGTACACAAAATTTGGCGTAAAATTATACAGACACAGTGTTCACTCGTAAAATATTGGCCACAACTGCATGGAGGATATCATAAATGGCCCTCTATTTCGTTAAAATCTTAGTTTTCCAGTAATAACTAATACACCTATATAGATTACAATGACGTACAAGCCTACACTGTAATGTTTTACACGATTATTGGGCATTCCATATACTCATGTGCAAAATAGTTTTAACCCATAGAATATTGATTTACAATCAAGCTATTGTTAAAGTACCTGGAAATGTGATTTGTCTCTCGTCTTCACATGATACTGTGCTTCTCATTTTTGTACTTTCTCACTTACCAGTTAAAGAATATTCAATCAGATTTGTAGGAATGGAAAACAAAAATAGTTTGTCGATTGAAAAATGCAAAAAGAAATAAAAATGTATTACTTTGCCAGTAATCGTAGTGACATCTTTTGTTCATAATAGTGCATAACAATAATTGTAGAACTGTTTTGGAGGACACATAAGAAGGATCGGCTGTAGAAATATTGTTTCCATATTGTTATATTTTTTTTCTTTATTTTATGATAATTTCGACAAATTTATGTCTAATCATTTTTCGCTATTAAAATAAATGAGTGCTTTAAGTGTTGATGTGGCCCAGCCATCGCACCGTATGTATAGGTATCTATATATATTTTATTAGAAAAAAAAAAATTTGTGAATATCACACCAGATTTGGAACAGACAAAGCCTTAGATTGAAATAGCATTGTATGTTTTTATTATATTCTCATATAAACGTTAAGGTTGTATCAACAATAGGGTTGGCCACAATATCGTTACTTGCAAGAACAACGATGCCTTATGAGACACTACCATATTTACTTAATTTGCTTACGATAAATAAATTATGAAACAAAAGTAAATAGTTATAAGTGAATGATACTGCCTTAACAACAGCTGTTGTATTATTTGTAAGACTGATTTTTTAGACTATGATAGATATTACAGCGAAGATATATATATAAGAATATTTGTCTCACATGGATCACTGAATATTTCTACCTCATGGATGCGTATTATCAATTATTGTGCAAGTTTGTTATGAAATATATTATCCATATAATTTGATGTTATTTTCTATTACTGTTGGTAATTAATTTGACTCCGAATTTGAATTTATAGATTGTCCTCGTTCAATCTTGTCAGATGAAACTAATTAAAAACAATTTTCACTTCACAATGTACTGTAACTATTTCTGGAAAATTTCGAAAAATAAAGAAACCCGAAAATTGATAAGGTCGACAAAGCGAAAACAGCAGGGCCATTGTTCACGTATACGATGTGAACAGGACTGACTTACGATTGGTTAGCGCTGGTATCAAATCGCGGGTTGATTTAACGAAAATCGGTGGTGACTAGTCAGTGCTCGCTGCAATCGATGGTTCAAAAGTTGAAATCAATACCTGAACTTGTGTTACATTTTTTCGGCGGTTGAACTTAATATGTTCTACTTGGCTATTTCGCATTTCTGAGGGTCAGATGAGTTGTGACAGAAAATTGATAACCAACTTGGTGAGAAATAGTTATGGCTCCGAAAAAAGTTATTACCAATGAAAACGTATGACTGACCCTTTGGCATTTGTGTCGAAAATTTTCGCGATTTTGAAAAGTGCTGGAATAAATTCTTTCTGGTACTATTCCGACGTAATTTTGCGAGAGAAATCGATTGGGCGCAGTCCCAATACTCTGCGATCAACGCATCAGAAGTTACAGCCAAAAAACGAGAACCTGTGTTTTCGACATTTTTCAGCAGGTGCTTTTACCTTCGCAATTACTCTCCTGTTGATCCCACACTCTTTTCGCTGCGATTTCTGAGTTCCTGAGGGTCCAATTGGTCGGATAAGGATCGTTTAAATCGAATCTGAGACCAAAAGTTTTTTGCCAAAAAAAAAAGTAAGGCTAACCCCTTTCCATGTTTGGCGAAAATTTTCGCGAATTTGAAAAGTGCTGGAATCAATTAATTGTAGCACTGGTCGGACGTGATTTTGCGAGAGAAATCGATTGGGCGCAGTCCCAGTACGCTGCGATCAACGCATCAGAAGTTACAGCCAAAAACCAGAACCTGAATTTTCGACATTTTTCAGCAGGTGCTTTTTCGCTCGCCATTTCTCTCCTGTTGGTCCTACGCTCTTTCCGCTGCGATTTCTGAGTTCCTGAGGGTCCAATTGGTCGGATAAGGATCGTTTAAATCGAATCTAAGACCAAAAGTTTTTTGCCCAAAAAAAAAGTAAGGCTAACCCCTTTCCATTTTTGGCGAAAATTTTCGCGATTTTGAAAAGTGCCGGAATCAATCAACTGTAGCACTGATCGGATGTGATTTTGCGAGAGAAATCGACTGGGCGCAGTCCCAATACGCTGCGATCAACGCATCAAAAGTTACAGCCAAAAAACCAGAACCTGAATTTTCGACATTTTTCAGCTGGTGCTTTTTCGCTCGCCATTTCTCTCCTGTTGGTCCTACGCTCTTTTCGCTGCGATTTCTGAGTTCCCGAGGGTCCAATTGGTCGGATAAGGATCGTTCAAATCGAATCTGAGACCAAAAGTTTTTTGCCAAAAAAAAAAGTAAGGCTAACCCCTTTCCATTTTTGGCGAAAATTTTCGCGAATTTAAAAAGTGCTGGAATCAATTAATTGTAGCACTGACCGGACGTAATTTTGCGAGAGTAATCGATTGGGCGCAATCCCAATACGCTGCGATCAACGCATTGAAAGTTACAGCCAAAAACCAGAACCTGAATTTTCGACATTTTTCAGCAGGTGCTTTTTCGCTCGCCATTTCTCTCCTGTTGGTCCTACGCTCTTTTCGCTGCGATTTCTGAGTTCCCGAGGGTCCAATTGGTCGGATAAGGATCGTTCAAATCGAATCTGAGACCAAAAGTTTTTTGCCAAAAAAAAAAGTAAGGCTAACCCCTTTGTATTTTTGGCGAAAATTTTCGCGATTTTGAAAAGTGCTGGAATCAATTAATTGTAGCACTGATCGGATGTAGTTTTGCGAGAGAAATCGATTGGGCGCAGTCCCAATACGCTGCGATCAACGCATCAGAAGTTACAGCCAAAAACCAGAACCCGAATTTTCGACATTTTTCAGCAGGTGCATTTTCGCTCGCCATCTCTCTCCTGTTGGTCCTACGCTCTTTTCGCTGCGAGTTCTGAGTTCCTGAGGGTCCAATTGGTCAGATAAGGGTCGTTTAAATCGAATCTGAGATCAAAAGTTTTTTGCCCAAAAAAAAAGTAAGGCTAACCCCTTTGTGTTTTTGGCGAAAATTTTCGCGATTTTGAAAAGTGCTGGAATCAATTAATTGTAGCACTGATCGGATGTAATTTTGCGAGAGAAATCGATTGGGCGCAGTCCCAATACGCTGCGATCAACGCATCAGAAGTTACAGCCAAAAAACCAGAACCTGAATTTTCGACATTTTTCAGCAGGTGCATTTTCGCTCGCCATCTCTCTCCTGTTGGTCCTACGCTCTTTTCGCTGCGAGTTCTGAGTTCCTGAGGGTCCAATTGGTCAGATAAGGGTCGTTTAAATCGAATCTGAGATCAAAAGTTTTTTGCCCAAAAAAAAAGTAAGGCTAACCCCTCTGTGTTTTTGGCGAAAATTTTCGCGATTTTGAAAAGTGCTGGAATCAATTGATTGTAGCACTGATCGGATGTAGTTTTGCGAGAGAAATCGATTGGGCGCGGTCCCAATACGCTGCGATCAACGCATCAGAAGTTACAGCCAAAAAACCAGAACCTGAATTTTCGACAATTTTCAGCAGGTGCATTTTCGCTCGCCTTTTCTCTCCTGTTGGTCCTACGCTCTTTTCGCTGCTAGTTCTGAGTTCCTGAGGGTCCAATTGGTCAGATAAGGGTCGTTTAAATCGAATCTGAGACCAAAAGTTTTTTGCCCAAAAAAAAAGTAAGGCTAACCCCTTTGTGTTTTTGGCGAAAATTTTCGCGATTTTGAAAAGTGCTGGAATCAAATAATTGTAGCACTGATCGGATGTAATTTTGCGAGAGAAATCGATTGGGCGCAGTCCCAATACGCTGCGATCAACGCATCAGAAGTTACAGCCAAAAAACCAGAACCTGAATTTTCGACAATTTTCAGCAGGTGCATTTTCGCTCGCCATCTCTCTCCTGTTGGTCCTACGCTCTTTTCGCTGCGAGTTCTGAGTTCCTGAGGGTCCAATTGGTCAGATAAGGGTCGTTTAAATCGAATCTGAGATCAAAAGTTTTTTGCCCAAAAAAAAAGTAAGGCTAACCCCTTTGTGTTTTTGGCGAAAATTTTCGCGATTTTGAAAAGTGCTGGAATCAATTAATTGTAGCACTGATCGGATGTAATTTTGCGAGAGAAATCGATTGGGCGCAGTCCCAATACGCTGCGATCAACGCGTCAGAAGTTACAGCCAAAAAACCAGAACCTGAATTTTCGACATTTTTCAGCAGGTGCTTTTTCGCTCGCCATTTCTCTCCTGTTGGTCCTACGCTCTTTTCGCTGCGAGTTCTGAGTTCCTGAGGGTCCAATTGGTCAGATAAGGGTCGTTTAAATCGAATCTGAGACCAAAAGTTTTTTGCCCAAAAAAAAAGTAAGGCTAACCCCTCTGTGTTTTTGGCGAAAATTTTCGCGATTTTGAAAAGTGCTGGAATCAATTAATTGTAGCACTGATCGGATGTAGTTTTGCGAGAGAAATCGATTGGGCGCGGTCCCAATACGCTGCGATCAACGCATCAGAAGTTACAGCCAAAAAACCAGAACCTGAATTTTCGACAATTTTCAGCAGGTGCATTTTCGCTCGCCTTTTCTCTCCTGTTGGTCCTACGCTCTTTTCGCTGCTAGTTCTGAGTTCCTGAGGGTCCAATTGGTCAGATAAGGGTCGTTTAAATCGAATCTGAGATCAAAAGTTTTTTGCCCAAAAAAAAAGTAAGGCTAACCCCTTTGTGTTTTTGGCGAAAATTTTCGCGATTTTGAAAAGTGCTGGAATCAAATAATTGTAGCACTGATCGGATGTAATTTTGCGAGAGAAATCGATTGGGCGCAGTCCCAATACGCTGCGATCAACGCATCAGAAGTTACAGCCAAAAAACCAGAACCTGAATTTTCGACATTTTTCAGCAGGTGCATTTTCGCTCGCCATTTCTCTCCTGTTGGTCCTACGCTCTTTTCGCTGCGAGTTCTGAGTTCCTGAGGGTCCAATTGGTCAGATAAGGGTCGTTTAAATCGAATCTGAGACCAAAAGTTTTTTGCCCAAAAAAAAAGTAAGGCTAACCCCTTTGTGTTTTTGGCGAAAATTTTCGCGATTTTGAAAAGTGCTGGAATCAATTATTTGTAGCACTGATCGGATGTAATTTTGCGAGAGAAATCGATTGGGCGCAGTCCCAATACGCTGCGATCAACGCGTCAGAAGTTACAGCCAAAAAACCAGAACCTGAATTTTCGACATTTTTCAGCAGGTGCTTTTTCGCTCGCCATTTCTCTCCTGTTGGTCCTACGCTCTTTTCGCTGCGAGTTCTGAGTTCCTGAGGGTCCAATTGGTCAGATAAGGGTCGTTTAAATCGAATCTGAGACCAAAAGTTTTTTGCCCAAAAAAAAAGTAAGGCTAACCCCTTTGTGTTTTTGGCGAAAATTTTCGCGATTTTGAAAAGTGCTGGAATCAAATAATTGTAGCACTGATCGGATGTAATTTTGCGAGAGAAATCGATTGGGCGCAGTCCCAATACGCTGCGATCAACGCATCAGAAGTTACAGCCAAAAAACCAGAACCTGAATTTTCGACATTTTTCAGCAGGTGCATTTTCGCTCGCCATTTCTCTCCTGTTGGTCCTACGCTCTTTTCGCTGCGAGTTCTGAGTTCCTGAGGGTCCAATTGGTCAGATAAGGGTCGTTTAAATCGAATCTGAGACCAAAAGTTTTTTGCCCAAAAAAAAAGTAAGGCTAACCCCTTTGTGTTTTTGGCGAAAATTTTCGCGATTTTGAAAAGTGCTGGAATCAATCGATTGTAGCACTGATCGGATGTAATTTTGCGAGAGAAATCGATTGGGCGCAGTCCCAATACGCTGCGATCAACGCATCAGAAGTTACAGCCAAAAAACCAGAACCTGAATTTTCGACATTTTTCAGCAGGTGCATTTTCGCTCGCCATTTCTCTCCTGTTGGTCCTACGCTCTTTTCGCTGCGAGTTCTGAGTTCCTGAGGGTCCAATTGGTCAGATAAGGGTCGTTTAAATCGAATCTGAGATCAAAAGTTTTTTGCCCAAAAAAAAAGTAAGGCTAACCCCTTTGTGTTTTTGGCGAAAATTTTCGCGATTTTGAAAAGTGCTGGAATCAATTAATTGTAGCACTGATCGGATGTAATTTTGCGAAAGAAATCGATTGGGCGCAGTCCCAATACGCTGCGATCAACGCATCAGAAGTTACAGCCAAAAAACCAGAACCTGAATTTTCGACATTTTTCAGCAGGTGCATTTTCGCTCGCCATTTCTCTCCTGTTGGTCCTACGCTCTTTTCGCTGCGAGTTCTGAGTTCCTGAGGGTCCAATTGGTCAGATAAGGGTCGTTTAAATCGAATCTGAGACCAAAAGTTTTTTGCCCAAAAAAAAAGTAAGGCTAACCCCTTTGTGTTTTTGGCGAAAATTTTCGCGATTTTGAAAAGTGCCGGAATCAATTAATTGTAGCGCTGATCGGATGTAATTTTGCGAGAGAAATCGATCGGGCGCAGTCCCAATACGCTGCGATCAACGCATCAGAAGTTACAGCCAAAAAACCAGAACCTGAATTTTCGACATTTTTCAGCAGGTGCTTTTTCGCTCGCCATTTCTCTCCTGTTGGTCCTACGCTCTTTTCGCTGCGAGTTCTGAGTTCCTGAGGGTTCAATTGGTCAGATAAGGGTCGTTTAAGTCGAATCTGAGACCAAAAGTTTTTTGCCCAAAAAAAAAGTAAGGCTAACCCCTTTGTGTTTTTGGCGAAAATTTTCGCGATTTTGAAAAGTGCTGGAATCAATCAATTGTAGCACTGATCGGATGTAATTTTGCGAGAGAAATCGATTGGGCGCAGTCCCAATACGCTGCGATCAACGCATCAGAAGTTACAGCCAAAAAACCAGAACCTGAATTTTCGACATTTTTCAGCAGGTGCATTTTCGCTCGCCATTTCTCTCCTGTTGGTCCTACGCTCTTTTCGCTGCGAGTTCTGAGTTCCTGAGGGTCCAATTGGTCAGATAAGGGTCGTTTAAATCGAATCTGAGACCAAAAGTTTTTTGCCCAAAAAAAAAGTAAGGCTAACCCCTTTGTGTTTTTGGCGAAAATTTTCGCGATTTTGAAAAGTGCTGGAATCAATTAATTGTGGCACTGATCGGATGTAATTTTGCGAGAGAAATCGATTGGGCGCAGTCCCAATACGCTGCAATCAACGCATTAGAAGATACAGCCAAAAAACCAGGACCTGAATTTTCGACATTTTTCGGCAGGTGCTTTTTCGCTCGCCATTTCTCTCCTGTTGGTCCTACGCTCTTTTCGCTGCGAGTACTGAGTTCCTGACGGTCAAATTGGTCAGATAAGGGTCGTTTAAATCGAATCTGAGACCAAAAGTTTTTTGCCCAAAAAAAAAGTAAGGCTAACCCCTTTGTGTTTTTGGCGAAAATTTTCGCGATTTTGAAAAGTGCCGGAATCAATTAATTGTAGCGCTGATCGGATGTAATTTTGAGAGAGAAATCGATCGGGCGCAGTCCCAATACGCTGCGATCAACGCATCAGAAGTTACAGCCAAATAACCAGAACCTGAATTTTCGACATTTTTCAGCAGGTGCTTTTTCGCTCGCCATTTCTCTCCTGTTGGTCCTACGCTCTTTTCGCTGCGAGTTCTGAGTTCCTGAGGGTTCAATTGGTCAGATAAGGGTCGTTTAAGTAGAATCTGAGACCAAAAGTTTTTTGCCCAAAAAAAAAGTAAGGCTAACCCCTTTGTGTTTTTGGCGAAAATTTTCGCGATTTTGAAAAGTGCTGGAATCAATTAATTGTAGCACTGTTCGGAAGTAGTTTTGCGAGAGAAATCGATTGGGCGCAGTCCCAATACGCTGCGATCAACGCATCAGAAGTTACAGCCAAAAAACCAGAACCTGAATTTTCGACATTTTTCAGCAGGTGCATTTTCGCTCGCCATTTCTCTCCTGTTGGTCCTGCGCTCATTTTGCTGCGAGTTCTGAGTTCCTGAGGGTCCAATTGGTCAGATAAGGGTCGTTTAAATTGAATCTGAGACCAAAAGTTTTTTGCCCAAAAAAAAAGTAAGGCTAACCCCTTTGTGTTTTTGACGAAAATTTTCGCGATTTTGAAAAGTGCTGGAATCAATTAATTGTAGCACTGATCGGATGTAATTTTGCGAGAGAAATCGATTGGGCGCAGTCCCAATACGCTGCGATCAACGCATCAGAAGTTACGGCCAAAAAACCAGAACCTGAATTTTCGATATTTTTCAGCAGGTGCTTTTTCGCTCGCCATTTCTCTCCTGTTGGTCCTACGCTCTTTTCGCTGCGAGTTCTGAGTTCCTGAGGGTCCAATTGGTCAGATAAGGGTCGTTTAAATCGAATCTGAGACCAAAAGTTTTTTGCCCAAAAAAAAAGTAAGGCTAACCCCTTTGTGTTTTTGGCGAAAATTTTCGCGATTTTGAAAAGTGCTGGAATCAATTAATTGTAGCACTGATCGGATGTAGTTTTGCGAGAGAAATCGATCGGGCGCAGTCCCAATACGCTGCGATCAACGCATCAGAAGTTACAGCCAAAAAACCAGAACCTGAATTTTCGACAATTTTCAGCAGGTGCATTTTCGCTCGCCATCTCTCTCCTGTTGGTCCTACGCTCTTTTCGCTGCGAGTTCTGAGTTCCTGAGGGTCCAATTGGTCAGATAAGGGCCGTTTAAATCGAATCTGAGATCAAAAGTTTTTTGCCCAAAAAAAAAGTAAGGCTAACCCCTTTGTGTTTTTGGCGAAAATTTTCGCGATTTTGAAAAGTGCTGGAATCAATTAATTGTAGCGCTGATCGGATGTAATTTTGCGAGAGAAATCGATCGGGCGCAGTCCCAATACGCTGCGATCAACGCATCAGAAGTTACAGCCAAATAACCAGAACCTGAATTTTCGACATTTTTCAGCAGGTGCTTTTTCGCTCGCCATTTCTCTCCTGTTGGTCCTACGCTCTTTTCGCTGCGAGTTCTGAGTTCCTGAGGGTTCAATTGGTCAGATAAGGGTCGTTTAAGTCGAATCTGAGACCAAAAGTTTTTTGCCCAAAAAAAAAGTAAGGCTAACCCCTTTGTGTTTTTGGCGAAAATTTTCGCGATTTTGAAAAGTGCTGGAATCAATTAATTGTAGCACTGTTCGGAAGTAGTTTTGCGAGAGAAATCGATTGGGCGCAGTCCCAATACGCTGCGATCAACGCATCAGAAGTTACAGCCAAAAAACCAGAACCTGAATTTTCGACATTTTTCAGCAGGTGCATTTTCGCTCGCCATTTCTCTCCTGTTGGTCCTGCGCTCATTTTGCTGCGAGTTCTGAGTTCCTGAGGGTCCAATTGGTCAGATAAGGGTCGTTTAAATTGAATCTGAGACCAAAAGTTTTTTGCCCAAAAAAAAAGTAAGGCTAACCCCTTTGTGTTTTTGACGAAAATTTTCGCGATTTTGAAAAGTGCTGGAATCAATTAATTGTAGCACTGATCGGATGTAATTTTGCGAGAGAAATCGATTGGGCGCAGTCCCAATACGCTGCGATCAACGCATCAGAAGTTACGGCCAAAAAACCAGAACCTGAATTTTCGATATTTTTCAGCAGGTGCTTTTTCGCTCGCCATTTCTCTCCTGTTGGTCCTACGCTCTTTTCGCTGCGAGTTCTGAGTTCCTGAGGGTCCAATTGGTCAGATAAGGGTCGTTTAAATCGAATCTGAGACCAAAAGTTTTTTGCCCAAAAAAAAAGTAAGGCTAACCCCTTTGTGTTTTTGGCGAAAATTTTCGCGATTTTGAAAAGTGCTGGAATCAATTAATTGTAGCACTGATCGGATGTAGTTTTGCGAGAGAAATCGATCGGGCGCAGTCCCAATACGCTGCGATCAACGCATCAGAAGTTACAGCCAAAAAACCAGAACCTGAATTTTCGACAATTTTCAGCAGGTGCATTTTCGCTCGCCATCTCTCTCCTGTTGGTCCTACGCTCTTTTCGCTGCGAGTTCTGAGTTCCTGAGGGTCCAATTGGTCAGATAAGGGTCGTTTAAATCGAATCTGAGATCAAAAGTTTTTTGCCCAAAAAAAAAGTAAGGCTAACCCCTTTGTGTTTTTGGCGAAAATTTTCGCGATTTTGAAAAGTGCTGGAATCAATTAATTGTAGCACTGATCGGATGTAATTTTGCGAGAGAAATCGATTGGGCGCAGTCCCAATACGCTGCGATCAACGCATCAGAAGTTACAGCCAAAAAACCAGAACCTGAATTTTCGACAATTTTCAGCAGGTGCATTTTCGCTCGCCATCTCTCTCCTGTTGGTCCTACGCTCTTTTCGCTGCGAGTTCTGAGTTCCTGAGGGTCCAATTGGTCAGATAAGGGCCGTTTAAATCGAATCTGAGATCAAAAGTTTTTTGCCCAAAAAAAAAGTAAGGCTAACCCCTTTGTGTTTTTGGCGAAAATTTTCGCGATTTTGAAAAGTGCTGGAATCAATTAATTGTAGCGCTGATCGGATGTAATTTTGCGAGAGAAATCGATCGGGCGCAGTCCCAATACGCTGCGATCAACGCATCAGAAGTTACAGCCAAATAACCAGAACCTGAATTTTCGACATTTTTCAGCAGGTGCTTTTTCGCTCGCCATTTCTCTCCTGTTGGTCCTACGCTCTTTTCGCTGCGAGTTCTGAGTTCCTGAGGGTTCAATTGGTCAGATAAGGGTCGTTTAAGTCGAATCTGAGACCAAAAGTTTTTTGCCCAAAAAAAAAGTAAGGCTAACCCCTTTGTGTTTTTGGCGAAAATTTTCGCGATTTTGAAAAGTGCTGGAATCAATTAATTGTAGCACTGTTCGGAAGTAGTTTTGCGAGAGAAATCGATTGGGCGCAGTCCCAATACGCTGCGATCAACGCATCAGAAGTTACAGCCAAAAAACCAGAACCTGAATTTTCGACATTTTTCAGCAGGTGCATTTTCGCTCGCCATTTCTCTCCTGTTGGTCCTGCGCTCATTTTGCTGCGAGTTCTGAGTTCCTGAGGGTCCAATTGGTCAGATAAGGGTCGTTTAAATTGAATCTGAGACCAAAAGTTTTTTGCCCAAAAAAAAAGTAAGGCTAACCCCTTTGTGTTTTTGACGAAAATTTTCGCGATTTTGAAAAGTGCTGGAATCAATTAATTGTAGCACTGATCGGATGTAATTTTGCGAGAGAAATCGATTGGGCGCAGTCCCAATACGCTGCGATCAACGCATCAGAAGTTACGGCCAAAAAACCAGAACCTGAATTTTCGATATTTTTCAGCAGGTGCTTTTTCGCTCGCCATTTCTCTCCTGTTGGTCCTACGCTCTTTTCGCTGCGAGTTCTGAGTTCCTGAGGGTCCAATTGGTCAGATAAGGGTCGTTTAAATCGAATCTGAGACCAAAAGTTTTTTGCCCAAAAAAAAAGTAAGGCTAACCCCTTTGTGTTTTTGGCGAAAATTTTCGCGATTTTGAAAAGTGCTGGAATCAATTAATTGTAGCACTGATCGGATGTAGTTTTGCGAGAGAAATCGATCGGGCGCAGTCCCAATACGCTGCGATCAACGCATCAGAAGTTACAGCCAAAAAACCAGAACCTGAATTTTCGACAATTTTCAGCAGGTGCATTTTCGCTCGCCATCTCTCTCCTGTTGGTCCTACGCTCTTTTCGCTGCGAGTTCTGAGTTCCTGAGGGTCCAATTGGTTAGATAAGGGTCGTTTAAATCGAATCTGAGATCAAAAGTTTTTTGCCCAAAAAAAAAGTAAGGCTAACCCCTTTGTGTTTTTGGCGAAAATTTTCGCGATTTTGAAAAGTGCTGGAATCAATTAATTGTAGCACTGATCGGATGTAATTTTGCGAGAGAAATCGATTGGGCGCAGTCCCAATACGCTGCGATCAACGCATCAGAAGTTACAGCCAAAAAACCAGAACCTGAATTTTCGACAATTTTCAGCAGGTGCATTTTCGCTCGCCATCTCTCTCCTGTTGGTCCTACGCTCTTTTCGCTGCGAGTTCTGAGTTCCTGAGGGTCCAATTGGTCAGATAAGGGTCGTTTAAATCGAATCTGAGATCAAAAGTTTTTTGCCCAAAAAAAAAGTAAGGCTAACCCCTTTGTGTTTTTGGCGAAAATTTTCGCGATTTTGAAAAGTGCTGGAATCAATTAATTGTAGCACTGATCGGATGTAATTTTGCGAGAGAAATCGATTGGGCGCAGTCCCAATACGCTGCGATCAACGCATCAGAAGTTACAGCCAAAAAACCAGAACCTGAATTTTCGACATTTTTCAGCAGGTGCATTTTCGCTCGCCATGTCTCTCCTGTTGGTCCTACGCTCTTTTCGCTGCGAGTTCTGAGTTCCTGAGGGTCCAATTGGTCAGATAAGGGTCGTTTAAATCGAATCTGAGACCAAAAGTTTTTTGCCCAAAAAAAAAGTAAGGCTAACCCCTTTGTGTTTTTGGCGAAAATTTTCGCGATTTTGAAAAGTGCTGGAATCAATTAAATGTAGCACTGATCGGATGTAGTTTTGCGAGAGAAATCGATTGGGCGCAGTCCTAATACGCTGCGATCAACGCATCAGAAGTCACAGCCAAAAAACCAGAACCTGAATTTTCGACAATTTTCAGCAGGTGCATTTTCGCTCGCCATCTCTCTCCTGTTGGTCCTACGCTCTTTTCGCTGCGAGTTCTGAGTTCCTGAGGGTCCAATTGGTTAGATAAGGGTCGTTTAAATCGAATCTGAGATCAAAAGTTTTTTGCCCAAAAAAAAAGTAAGGCTAACCCCTTTGTGTTTTTGGCGAAAATTTTCGCGATTTTGAAAAGTGCTGGAATCAATTAATTGTAGCACTGATCGGATGTAATGTTGCGAGAGAAATCGATTGGGCGCAGTCCCAATACGCTGCGATCAACGCATCAGAAGTTACAGCCAAAAAACCAGAACCTGAATTTTCGACATTTTTCAGCAGGTGCATTTTCGCTCACCATTTCTCTCCTGTCGGTCCTACGCTCTTTTCGCTGCGAGTTCTGAGTTCCCGAGGGTCCAATTGGTCAGATAAGGGTCGTTTAAATCGAATCTGAGACCAAAAGTTTTTTGCCCAAAAAAAAAGTAAGGCTAACCCCTTTGTGTTTTTGGCGAAAATTTTCGCGATTTTGAAAAGTGCTGGAATCAATTAATTGTAGCACTGATCGGATGTAATTTTGCGAGAGAAATCGATTGGGCGCAGTCCCAATACGCTGCGATCAACGCATCAGAAGTTACAGCCAAAAAACCAGAACCTGAATTTTCGACACTTTTCCGCAGGTGCATTTTCGCTCGCCATTTCTCTCCTGTTGGTCCTGCGCTCATTTTGCTGCGAGTTCTGAGTTCCTGAGGGTCCAATTGGTCAGATAAGGGTCGTTTAAATTGAATCTGAGACCAAAAGTTTTTTGCCCAAAAAAAAAGTAAGGCTAACCCCTTTCCATTTTTGGCGAAAATTTTCGCGATTTTGAAAAGTGCCGGAATCTATTAATTGTAGCACTGGTCGGACGTAATTTTGCGAGAGAAATCGATTGGGCGCAGTCCCAATACGCTGCGATCAACGCATCAGAAGTTACAGCCAAAAAACCAGAACCTGAATTTTCGATATTTTTCAGCAGGTGCTTTTTCGCTCGCCATTTCTCTCCTGTTGGTCCTACGCTCTTTTCGCTGCGAGTTCTGAGTTCCTGAGGGTCCAATTGGTCAGATAAGGGTCGTTTAAATCGAATCTGAGACAAAAAGCTTTTTGCCCAAAAAAAAAGCAAGGCTAACCCTTTTCCATTTTTGGCGAAAATTTTCGCGATTTTGAAAAGTGCTGGAACCAATTAATTGTAGCACTGGTCGGACGTAATTTTGCGGGAGAAATCGATTGGGCGCAGTCCCAATACGCTGCGATCAACGCATCAAAAGTTACAGCCAAAAACCAGAACCTGAATTTTCGACATTTTTCAGCAGGTGCTTTTTCGCTCGCCATTTCTCTCCTGTTGGTCCTACGCTCTTTCCGCTGCGATTTCTGAGTTCCTGAGGGTCCAATTGGTCGGATAAGGATCGTTTAAATCGAATCTGAGACCAAAAGTTTTTTGCCAAAAAAAAAAGTAAGGCTAACCCCTTTCCATTTTTGGCGAAAATTTCCGCGATTTTGAAAAGTGCTGGAATCAATTGATTGTAGCACTGATCGGACGTGATTTTGCGAGAGAAATCGATTGGGCGCAGTCCCAATACGCTGCGATCAACGCATCAAAAGTTACAGCCAAAAACCAGAACCTGAATTTTCGACATTTTTCAGCAGGTGCTTTTTCGCTCGCCATTTCTCTCCTGTTGGTCCTACGCTCTTTCCGCTGCGATTTCTGAGTTCCTGAGGGTCCAATTGGTCGGATAAGGATCGTTTAAATCGAATCTGAGACCAAAAGTTTTTTGCCAAAAAAAAAAGTAAGGCTAACCCCTTTCCATTTCTGGCGAAAATTTCCGCGATTTTGAAAAGTGCTGGAATCAATTGATTGTAGCACTGATCGGATGTGATTTTGCGAGAGAAATCGATTGGGCGCAGTCCCAATACGCTGCGATCAACGCATCAGAAGTTACAGCCAAAAAACCAGAACCTGAATTTTCGACAATTTTCAGCAGGTGCATTTTCGCTCGCCATCTCTCTCCTGTTGGTCCTACGCTCTTTTCGCTGCGAGTTCTGAGTTCCTGAGGGTCCAATTGGTCAGATAAGGGTCGTTTAAATCGAATCTGAGATCAAAAGTTTTTTGCCCAAAAAAAAAGTAAGGCTAACCCCTTTGTGTTTTTGGCGAAAATTTTCGCGATTTTGAAAAGTGCTGGAATCAATTAATTGTAGCACTGATCGGATGTAATTTTGCGAGAGAAATCGATTGGGCGCAGTCCCAATACGCTGCGATCAACGCATCAGAAGTTACAGCCAAAAAACCAGAACCTGAATTTTCGACAATTTTCAGCAGGTGCATTTTCGCTCGCCATCTCTCTCCTGTTGGTCCTACGCTCTTTTCGCTGCGAGTTCTGAGTTCCTGAGGGTCCAATTGGTCAGATAAGGGTCGTTTAAATCGAATCTGAGACAAAAAGCTTTTTGCCCAAAAAAAAAGCAAGGCTAACCCTTTTCCATTTTTGGCGAAAATTTTCGCGATTTTGAAAAGTGCTGGAACCAATTAATTGTAGCACTGGTCGGACGTAATTTTGCGGGAGAAATCGATTGGGCGCAGTCCCAATACGCTGCGATCAACGCATCAAAAGTTACAGCCAAAAACCAGAACCTGAATTTTCGACATTTTTCAGCAGGTGCTTTTTCGCTCGCCATTTCTCTCCTGTTGGTCCTACGCTCTTTCCGCTGCGATTTCTGAGTTCCTGAGGGTCCAATTGGTCGGATAAGGATCGTTTAAATCGAATCTGAGACCAAAAGTTTTTTGCCAAAAAAAAAAGTAAGGCTAACCCCTTTCCATTTTTGGCGAAAATTTCCGCGATTTTGAAAAGTGCTGGAATCAATTGATTGTAGCACTGATCGGACGTGATTTTGCGAGAGAAATCGATTGGGCGCAGTCCCAATACGCTGCGATCAACGCATCAAAAGTTACAGCCAAAAACCAGAACCTGAATTTTCGACATTTTTCAGCAGGTGCTTTTTCGCTCGCCATTTCTCTCCTGTTGGTCCTACGCTCTTTCCGCTGCGATTTCTGAGTTCCTGAGGGTCCAATTGGTCGGATAAGGATCGTTTAAATCGAATCTGAGACCAAAAGTTTTTTGCCCAAAAAAAAAGTAAGGCTAACCCCTTTCCATTTTTGGCGAAAATTTTCGCGATTTTGAAAAGTGCCGGAATCTATTAATTGTAGCACTGGTCGGACGTAATTTTGCGAGAGAAATCGATTGGGCGCAGTCCCAATACGCTGCGATCAACGCATCAGAAGTTACAGCCAAAAAACCAGAACCTGAATTTTCGATATTTTTCAGCAGGTGCTTTTTCGCTCGCCATTTCTCTCCTGTTGGTCCTACGCTCTTTTCGCTGCGAGTTCTGAGTTCCTGAGGGTCCAATTGGTCAGATAAGGGTCGTTTAAATCGAATCTGAGACAAAAAGCTTTTTGCCCAAAAAAAAAGCAAGGCTAACCCTTTTCCATTTTTGGCGAAAATTTTCGCGATTTTGAAAAGTGCTGGAATCAATTAATTGTAGCACTGGTCGGACGTAATTTTGCGGGAGAAATCGATTGGGCGCAGTCCCAATACGCTGCGATCAACGCATCAAAAGTTACAGCCAAAAACCAGAACCTGAATTTTCGACATTTTTCAGCAGGTGCTTTTTCGCTCGCCATTTCTCTCCTGTTGGTCCTACGCTCTTTCCGCTGCGATTTCTGAGTTCCTGAGGGTCCAATTGGTCGGATAAGGATCGTTTAAATCGAATCTGAGACCAAAAGTTTTTTGCCAAAAAAAAAGTAAGGCTAACCCCTTTCCATTTTTGGCGAAAATTTCCGCGATTTTGAAAAGTGCTGGAATCAATTGATTGTAGCACTGATCGGACGTGATTTTGCGAGAGAAATCGATTGGGCGCAGTCCCAATACGCTGCGATCAACGCATCAAAAGTTACAGCCAAAAACCAGAACCTGAATTTTCGACATTTTTCAGCAGGTGCTTTTTCGCTCGCCATTTCTCTCCTGTTGGTCCTACGCTCTTTCCGCTGCGATTTCTGAGTTCCTGAGGGTCCAATTGGTCGGATAAGGATCGTTTAAATCGAATCTGAGACCAAAAGTTTTTTGCCAAAAAAAAAAGTAAGGCTAACCCCTTTCCATTTTTGGCGAAAATTTCCGCGATTTTGAAAAGTGCTGGAATCAATTGATTGTAGCACTGATCGGATGTGATTTTGCGAGAGAAATCGATTGGGCGCAGTCCCAATACGCTGCGATCAACGCATCAAAAGTTACAGCCAAAAACCAGAACCTGAATTTTCGACATTTTTCAGCAGGTGCTTTTTCGCTCGCCATTTCTCTCCTGTTGGTCCTACGCTCTTTCCGCTGCGATTTCTGAGTTCCTGAGGGTCCAATTGGTCGGATAAGGATCGTTTAAATCGAATCTGAGACCAAAAGTTTTTTGCCAAAAAAAAAAGTAAGGCTAACCCCTTTCCATTTTTGGCGAAAATTTCCGCGATTTTAAAAAGTGCTGGAATCAATTGATTGTAGCACTGATCGGACGTGATTTTGCGAGAGAAATTGATTGGGCGCAGTCCCAATACGCTGCGATCAACGCATCAGAAGTTACAGCCAAAAAACCAGAACCTGAATTTTCGACATTTTTCAGCAGGTGCTATTTCGCTCGCCATTTCTCTCCTGTTGGTCCTACGCTCTTTTCGCTGCGATTTCTGAGTTCCTGAGGGTTCAATTGGTCGGATAAGGATCGTTCAAATCGAATCTGAGACCAAAAGTTTTTTGCCAAAAAAAAAAGTAAGGCTAACCCCTTTCCATTTTTGGCGAAAATTTCCGCGATTTTGAAAAGTGCTGGAATCAATTGATTGTAGCACTGATCGGACGTGATTTTGCGAGAGAAATCGATTGGGCGCAGTCCCAATACGCTGCGATCAACGCATCAAAAGTTACAGCCAAAAACCAGAACCTGAATTTTCGACATTTTTCAGCAGGTGCTTTTTCGCTCGCCATTTCTCTCCTGTTGGTCCTACGCTCTTTCCGCTGCGATTTCTGAGTTCCTGAGGGTCCAATTGGTCGGATAAGGATCGTTTAAATCGAATCTGAGACCAAAAGTTTTTTGCCAAAAAAAAAAGTAAGGCTAACCCCTTTCCATTTTTGGCGAAAATTTCCGCGATTTTAAAAAGTGCTGGAATCAATTGATTGTAGCACTGATCGGACGTGATTTTGCGAGAGAAATTGATTGGGCGCAGTCCCAATACGCTGCGATCAACGCATCAGAAGTTACAGCCAAAAAACCAGAACCTGAATTTTCGACATTTTTCAGCAGGTGCTATTTCGCTCGCCATTTCTCTCCTGTTGGTCCTACGCTCTTTTCGCTGCGATTTCTGAGTTCCTGAGGGTTCAATTGGTCGGATAAGGATCGTTCAAATCGAATCTGAGACCAAAAGTTTTTTGCCAAAAAAAAAAGTAAGGCTAACCCCTTTCCATTTTTGGCGAAAATTTTCGCGATTTTGAAAAGTGCTGGAATCAATTAACTGTAGCACTGATCGGATGTGATTTTGCGAGAGAAATCGATTGGGCGCAGTCCCAATACGCTGCGATCATCGGGTCAAGAGTTACGGTCTGAACCCAAAATCCGCACACGGTTTTCTGAAAGGTGTGGTAGAATAATCACATATATGTATGTACAAACTTTCAACTGTTTATTCAATAAGCCCCAATCATAGTACAAGTGTTTAGGTGTTAGTGTGTAGTAATTTAAGAAATTCCCACATAGGATAAAACTAATGAAAAACACAAACGCAAAAGTGTGATCGAACATTACATCGCAATTCTAATTGTTTCACATGGAAACAGGAGTGATACATACTATTAACCTAAAAGTTTTAAGCAGAATAAGAAAAATATTTTATCAAATTGTTATTGTCCTAGTTATAGCAAGCATAGTTCAAGTTCACGTTTACGTACAAGCGCACCGCACCTCTGCAGGGTACGATGTATCGTATCATGTAATATATGGTATTATGTCGTTACTATTTCATGTAACATGGACTAAACTGAATAAATAATTGAATTTTTCCATGTTTTCTTCGTAACATCTCAGCTGTTGGCCCCCAATGATTTATAGTGCTTCTCGAATCCTTGAGGCCCAAATAGTCCAGGAAGAGTCGTACGAATAGATTCTGAGACAAAAGATTTTGTGTCGAAACAAAAAGTAAGGCTAACCCCTTGGGAATTTGGTGAGCATTTTGGCGTTTTAAAAAAATGCTGGATCCATTCCTTCGATGCACTATACCGACATCATATTGCGAAAGGAATCCATTGCGCGCTGTCTGAAGTTCAAGTGGCGAGTGAATGTACGGTGTTTGCATAACACTGCAAATTCTCGTACATATCAATCACTTGATATGTAGTCTCCCGACTTCTTCGAAAATGATCTTACAACTGCTAAATAATTTTTAACGTATTTTAATGAATGAATAATCCAGAAACATGTACATATTTCCTAACCTCTTTGTCGGTTAAATTATACACAACGACTTCAACAAAGTTTAGGCTTTGGGCTTAAGAGTCTCCTTAGCCAATGATTCATCTTCGTCGCTGGAGAAAGACAACAATACATCTAATAATTGCAAAGCTTTTCGCGTTTCATTGCACTCACACTCGATAACGCGTCACAACGACGGTGTAAGTTTTTTGCACTCGGTAAAGAAACAACTTGCTCTAGGTTTTCAAATGAAACACGCTGCACTTTAAAGTTGCGCGCTAAAATACCAAGAGAAAGACGCGACTTGCGCGTGGTGCGCATCGTGCGCATTCAATGCAACCGATGCCCTCAAGAGGAAACGCTGTAAATCTGAGATGCACGCACGGCACACAACGGTAATTCTCATAAACCCGAACAGATGTCGCTGATACATACCACTGATCTCTATACTGCTCTATACTAATCAGTGATATTTACCTATTCCGTTCTGCAAATAGCGTGTATGCAGTAGGAGGTTTGTATTTACGTGTACACGTACCTACTGTCAACTGTGAACTGTCAGCTGGCAACAGCTCGGTACGAGTAGGCCGGAACAAGATAGATAGGAAGGGTGGGAAGTGTCAAATCCAAGGATGAAAATTTGACACAGGCGAGAAGATTGATATTCACGCCGGTACAACCATTCGCCTAACAAGATATGATTTACTTTGATTGACCTCTCTAAAAAACGTTTTAACGTGGTTAAGGATTATGAATACGATGGAGTTAATCAAAATTCCGAAGGCCAGTATGCACGGTGCAACCCCGTTGTAAATTTCTTTCATTATTTAAAATGTGTGTTTATCGTTTCGTTCATTTCAGGTGGAAAATGTGCGGATGCTTGACAAGTACAGCAACAATCATTCCTTGGGAACGCTTTACCCAACTGCAACGCATTTGATATTTGTCGACCCAAATGGGAAAAAACAAATATGGGTGAGGTTTCATTTGCATTGATTTTTTTTAGGCACCAATGCAATGAGCATTGGTAATGATTTCCCTGTCCTTTGAGTAGTTCACTATTTACCATTCCAGTCGTTCTGATTTATTCTATCTTCCATACGATATGTTCGCAACAGTTAATTAAAATACATGTATATCGTGAAAAGATTTCCAGTATATATTTCTTTCCAGGTTTTATACATGCATATTACCAGTGTAGATAAGCAGCCGCTGTCAACCACAGGATCCCCTCTTCAAATAAAGTGCAAAAACTTTTTGACCGTTACTTTTGTAATACCGAAGGAACGCGAGTGTCATGATATATATCTTACACTATTAAAATTGTCATCACCAGGTAAGATTATTACATAATGCATACTTTCATTCACCACATTGTTTCCAGCTCTATTCAAGCATCAGCATTGAGAAGCCGAATGACTTATGAATTGTACAAGAGATAGCAAGCTGATTCCCTCGAATTTAGCCATTTTTATTCGACTACTAAATTACTTTCGATGCAAAACTAAAAAGTATTTGAATTTCGAACTGTATAAAAAACTACCAATATTTTCAGCAAGATTAGAAGATCTGTATTGCTTCAGTTATCAAGCAAGTAAGGATGAATTGCCACAACATGCCGGCTGGAATTTTTTTGATATTCAGAGTGAATTTCAAAGATTAGGTGTTCCAAATGACGAATGGTCTTTATCCTATCTCAACACAAACTACGAGGTAGGAATTTGTCTGTTTTTTGAACTCTACATATTCCATACCATAACAGTTTACAATTTTTATTTTTCAGCTGTGCGATACGTATCCAAAGTATCTTTACGTACCTAGTACATCAACGAATAATGTATTGTCTGGTAGTGCAAAGTTCAGAAGTAAAGGCCGCTTACCAGTTTTAACATATCTTCATTCTAATAAGGTTCGAAATTTATGCCTGTTAGACATTGGTTCCTGGTTTGTCACGTGTAAAAAATATTCAAATAGATTGCAATAAAGTGACAATTCAACTTCCAGGCTGCGATATGTAGATGCAGTCAGCCGTTATCTGGTTTCAATGCACGATGCCCTGAAGATGAGCAAATGTTATACAACATACTTTGTACTAATCCCAATTCCAAATACATGTATGTGGTTGACACACGACCACGGGTAAGTGTTTTAATTTGAATTCGATTGCAAATTGCGATCAAAGTTTAACTCATTTGTGAAAATAATGCACATTTTGTCTACACCTAAAGGACTAACTGTTATACAATTTTAGATTAACGCAATGGCAAATAGAGCCGCAGGCAAAGGCTATGAAAACGAAAGCTTTTACGAAAATATCAAATTTCATTTTTTTGGTATTGAAAATATTCATGTAATGCGAGCAAGCTTGAATAAATTAACAGAGTGTAAGTTCCACTTTAAAATGTCAAATAATTATACAATCATTGGCCATACAATTCCCTGTCTTCAGCAGTAAAATAATTCGAAAATTACAAAAAAGATCATGTTTCACCCGACAGTGCATAAAATGACAACAGTGAGCAGTTTTCTGAATGGATTAGAAAGTAGTGGCTGGTTAAAGCACATACGTTCCATGCTGGAGACTGGCTGGTTCATAGCACGTGCCATTTCAAACGGAGTTAGTGTTGTAGTTCACTGTAGTGATGGCTGGGATCGAACAGCGCAAGTCTGTTCTCTAGCGGCATTGATGCTGGATCCATTTCACAGAACAATACAAGGATTTCAGGTGACAATTTTAGTGCAGAGTAGTTGTAAATCATCATGTATTTATACAAAAAATTATATCACTGAAGTACCATCATTTATATTCTTTTATAATGTTTGTGTATTTAGGCATTAATAGAGAAAGACTGGCTATCGTTTGGTCACAAGTTCAGCAATCGATGTGGTCACATTAGCAGTGATGGTAAAGAAATA
The DNA here is from genome assembly GCF_021155785.1 of Neodiprion fabricii. Classification (NCBI taxonomy): domain Eukaryota; kingdom Metazoa; phylum Arthropoda; class Insecta; order Hymenoptera; family Diprionidae; genus Neodiprion; species Neodiprion fabricii. The sequence goes on from NC_060244.1 coordinate 2,799,966, forward strand.
GCACCAATATTCACTCAGTTTATTGACGCAACATACCAGCTTTTGAACCAGCATCCGTATGCCTTCCAATTTAACGAATATTTCCTGTTGACTCTTCACGATCACATTCATAGTTGTCAATATGGAACATTCGTTGGTAACTGTGAAAAGGATAGGCAAACACTAAGGTGAAATATTTTCATTGCAAGATGGATTAAAATCTCATAGAAAAGTCTTTCAGAGGTTTTAATGAGTTTAAAAATATTTTAGACTCAGTAACAGAACTTATTCTTTGTGGGGGCACATGGCAAATCATATGAACGAATATATCAATCCGTTGTACTGCTGTAACGGCTATAAAGAAGAGAGCAACAATGTTCTGTGGCCTAAGTTGGCGCCACAAAGTATTTTGTAAGTAATGAATTAATGTAAATGACAAAATTGTCTTATTGGTATGGTGATAAACGATGTATAATTCATTATAGGTTCTGGAAGGGTTTATACTGTAGATTCGAAAATGGCATACACTGTAGAGAGACGTATGAAGATTTACTTCTAACTATTCATGACCACACTATTGCTTTGGAGGATCATGTAAAACTTTTGTATAAGGTATATTGCTGATTGACCCATACGTATATTCCTAACTGTACTACATAATTTTTAATATAATTAAGTATGTTTGCAAACTTGCTTTTAGAGAGTCAATTTAATAGGCAAACTATTAACATCAAATGATGCTCAAAAAAAGGAACGGCAAACACATTACGAACATCTGGATAATAAATTCAGCAAAGAATCTCTGTCGGAGAAGATAATAGGAAATTCTGCTAACGTTCAAGAATTAAGTAATAGAACAGATATAAGCACAAGCCAATTAGAGAAAGAATTGAAATCTGTTGCTCTGGATTGGAAATCTTCTCGTAACATTGAAGAATGTGTTTGCTCTACTACGTTTGACACTTTCAACAAAAAGGTATAGACATTTCACCATCAGTTTGCCTTACGTCTCACCAAAGTTGTTTACATTGCTGTAATATGTAATGTGATAAATAATTTTAGTACCATTGCTGGTCTTGCGGCAACATATTTTGCACAAGGTGCATGGGAAGACACGGGACATTAGCTGGTCAATTATCACAGCGTGCAGTACCAGTTTGCAAGTCATGTTCCCAGAATCCATCAAGTTCATCACCATCTAATTCTTAGTGTTACTATTCAACACCGGACCTGACTGCGCACATTAGTGAAAATGTAGACACAATCTATGGATTTCCATTTTGTATCTAATTTATACAGGGAAATATCATTTATTATAATGTGACTATAATTATATGAGTTCCATAACGGATAAGCATATGACGTATCAACTCGAAATACACTTATTACAGCACGACATACAAGTATCCTGATTAAATGGATAAACCAAATTCATTTAATTTTTTATACGATTTTTCTTCAACCCATTCCGGTCCTCATATAATGTAGGAAGATAAATTATGCAACACTATTTAAAATTATACCTACGTAATCCAATATACTATGGAGAAATAGGTACAATAATTGAGATACATTTGTAAATCGAATACTTTCTGTTCTTAATTAAGAGTACACTCAAGGAAATTTTTTTTCCTTAATGACAGAACGTGCAATCACGCGTGACTGTACTTCAAAGATTGAATCTCAGTTTTTGTAACTTGATTGAAGGTGAAATCTTACATCAGCTACTTTCGTTATCATTCTGTTTGTTATAAAACAGTACTTAGTGAGTGCCGAAAATAATCGTAAAGTCAAATAGAAATTACAAGTGTATGTAAATTACAGCCATGCCTATTTCACGCCAAGTGGTTGAATCTTCCCATCAAATTGTTCAACGCATTACTTTTTGAAAGTTAGCTAACGTTATTTCACGCGAAACATTTTTACCTGAGAAACCATTTTTGTAGAGGATTGAAAAAAACATCAACGGGTTACATTAATCAGTCTGCAAAATTCACTCGCATGTATATGTGATAAGAAAAATCGGCTGGTGCTCACTCTGAAATTACCATTTCATAGTGTTTACATTTACGAAGCTATTACCGTTTATTAACAAAAATGAATTACATAATACTCATGAGGGATTCTACATTGATGTTGTACTATGAAAACTGTTTTTGGATAATAAAAATATAGAACATTTTACAGCAGGCTGGATGCTTATTAATGTTCCAATAGCGTAGATTTAGAGTTATGAAAATTGAAATTCTCAAGTTTCAATGAGGCATCTGATGAATGACTTTTACACGAAAGTAGAATCACTTCTTGAAATGAGCTATTAGGTCTCAATTCCTAGTACAAAATTCCAATGTGAAAGAATTCTGTTTATATAATAATTACAAGAGGCACAGCATTGTAATATAAAATTATCCAAAAACAGTTTAAATTGTTTTTGCTTTGGCTAATTCATATATGTACATACGTACATATTTCCTATACTATGAAGTAAAAAGTAGGTATATCCATTACATGAGGCTGAATAAATAAATATTGTATTATAGATTAAGGTTTTTGAAACTAAATAATGTGTTGCGCAATAAATTAAACTGACTTTCGTGCTATGCATAAACATATACACAATATATTTACGTCCATTGGTTTCAGTTTTGTTCCACCTAGAGTTGACATTTATAATAAGGACAACATGCACAAAGAGACTTAGTATGTACCAGATCAGTACTTGTGTGTATTTGTATCCATTTTGATCAATTCGTAGTCAAACGTATTACAGCTTTCAGTACAAGATCAGTATTAAAAATACATAGGTTCGATATAACTTTGTCAAAATTGACTCCTTACATTGAGGATTACTCCAATATTCTCAATTTCGAGATCATTAACATCATTTTTACTCGTAAGGAATGCCATTGCTTGTTTCACTACATACGTAATACTGATCATATGGTCAAAATAATTTTTATTAAGCAACGTCGACCTCGTCTTCTCACCAATTACTTGTGTCCTCATTATAACACGAAATTTGGAAACAAAGATAATAAAGATGTAATAGAAATTGATTTCATTTCATAATGATGGGTGAAGAAAGGTGTATTGAGAATTTCACCTCAAAGATTTACACGCTGCCAATTATCACCTAAATTTCCCAAAAGTTTCATAAGCTCATACACGTGAGATTTATTGAACTGTATAATCCACATAAAGATTAGACAGGTGGTAAACCCACAAAAGATGATTTTTTCAATTGTCTAACAAAAAAGTTTCTAGAGACAAGCACAAAGTTTAATGAATATACGGGAATAAATTTTAAGATGTTCCGGAAAAAAATTTACACAATCTATCGATCACTCAAAATCACACGAACGAACTTTATGAACTACATAATGAAAACCTGGTGGCAGTAACTAAATGTTCACTCTCAGAAACTTCATCATTAGTATTATAATATTGATATTGTGGAGTTTAATTTCTGCGACTAACATTAAGTGAACATAAGATATTTTCAATGAGAAAGCTGTCCACGTTTCATCGCTGCTACGTAGGTTGAATAAAGTTCAATTACTCGTTATTAACAAATATTATAAAAGAAAAACTATTGACACATGAAATGCTTTGACTGCTATTCCCCAAAAAGATCACACGATACTAAATAGTGATCTAATTGTAGCTAATAAAAGTGGTATGCTAACAGATAACTCTGTTGTCGTCCAGGATAAATTTAATACTTATCAACTGTAATATTAACTTGTAATTGTAGAACATTTGATAGTGAACTTACAGCGGAATGTGATTACAATACGTCAATCTTCACTGCGCTCATTCTTTATTAGGCTTTCTTCGGCGAGGCCCATCACCTCCTTCTAGTGGCTTCTCCTACGAGGAAAAGCGAAAATCAGGCTACTTTATATCTTCAATTCACCACGAGCAATTGTGGGTACAAAATTAATACACTCAATCGAGGGTGTTGCCTAGGTTCTGCACCGTTAATCCACGTGGATCCATATACATAGCCTTGTATTCACCTTTTGAATTTCTAGGCTTTTCAACACTAACACATTTTATGTGTAAGCTTAATAGATGGTTACAAACCTTATTAATAGACTCCTCCGTCACAGCTTCGTCTGATTCTCTACTGTTCTCCGACTCTTCAGGTTCAACAACTTCTTTTTGTTTTCCATCAGTCTCTTCTTTATTCTTCTGGTCAGTCTCTTTGTTCTCTGCACTAGTATCTTCTTCATCTGCCACACTCTCTTCTTCATTTAGTTCTTCATTTTGCAAAGGCTCTCTATCTTCTGGTTTGAAGTCTTGTTTATCCTAACAGTTAATTATGGTTTAATAAATTGATGGGCGGGTTGTAAGATGGCTTGAACGAAGATTTTTACTGCAAATTATTAGATCACGAAATACTTCAACATGGATATATACTAACCATTTTTGGTGAATAGATTAGAATCTCTAAGAAGTATATTGATGTAGTTAAAGTGAGATTAAAAGGAGTTATGCAATACATGATTTAGGGGTCAATCTAATTGTAAAGTGCATATTCTCACTTTCTTTTATACATACCTATACTACACATACAAAAAAATTTGGGGAAATAACTATGGTGTACCAAGCATAATACCTGAGCAGGAATACAGCAGCAGTAAACTAGTAGAAGTATGGGAATACCAGCAACGAATACGTAAATAGCCCACATCCACGGATGATCAACCGTAAATGCAGCTATTTGGCTCCACAGACTCCACTATATGTAACAATAGAACAATTCTACACCATTCATCTCAAATGCCGATTTAAATTTGTATCTTACTGTGTCTTGAAAATTTTTTAGCAACATAGTTTTTTTCATATGATTATTTCTCTATTGAAAACGCTGTTGCTCAAAGTTATACAAGGTGTCCACTCTCAACTTGAAATAAAATTCCCTGATAGTTCATGACTTGTCCCAGTACACATTACTTGTTCCCTTCATAATTATTTCGAATATATTTCAGTTTCAGACACACTTCTGTATTGGCTTTTGCGCAATAGAAACCAAATTGATAATATACAAATGTAATAATTCGTCTGATGTAGATGAAGTGGTATAGCCATGGGGAGATTTTATTATCAACTATATAATTGGTTCAAATATTATAAGACTATAGCGATACGATTGTGATTAGATAAAGAAATGGAACAAGCACAGCTTAATTTGGGTTCGCATCTTTTTTTCAATACCTCTCCAGAGCGCTTGATTAGGTAAGAGATGTACATAACAACAGGTATAGCGCAGTAGATGAAATATATGGCCCACCATCCTGGCTTATGGTTCATAGAATGCATCATTCTACCCCATAAAGTTTCCTAGGTATCACGATCCAATGGAACCATGTGACAGTGTGTTAGTGTAAGTTGAAAAAATTCGGTAGATTTTTTCAATTTGTTTGTTGCCATTATGAATGACATTTAAAAATTCCGCTCCATACCATTGAAAATTTATCATATTACCCACTTGTCAATCAGTGAGATTGTAGGTGTATTAATGGGTAAAGAACAAATTACTCACGTTTTGTTGAGCAATTTTTGCTCGATGTAATTCAAACGAATCATCAGACCATTTCTTTGCAACTTCTTCACTATCTGTGATAATAATATTGTCAAAGAAGATATCAGGTGACATGGACCAGAGTTCAAATCCAACTGCGAACTAAAACGAGAACAGAAAATACTATGAATATAATTTGAAAATATAAATTCATTTTCGAAATAAGTTGTCCCTATATACTGAAAAGGTTTATCCGAAATTCCTGAAGAGCCACATGACAGATAGAGTTCAAATTTAATGGTCATTAGGAGCCTGAAGACAATGTCGACTAAAAATATTCTTTTAGGTGGAATTATAAGATTTCAAGGTCAAACTTCTTCACATATATGGACAACTGATTTCAAAAATTAAGTTTTTCCGCTTAGCTCTATGTTGATTACAGTGAAAATGAAACCTTTTTATTCATTGAACAATGCATATTTTTGTAGTTTGCATTAAAATGCTAAATGTACTTACAATTGGGGTCATTTTGAAAGGATGTTCGTCGTTAAAATAGGCAGGATTATGTATAAGACGAGGCATCCATTTACCCTTGTAATTAGGATTGTTTATTAGCGGCGCCAACCATTTTCCTTTGAAACGGGGATTCTGTTTCAATGGTTGCTTCCACGGACCACATCCTGGAGCTTTCTCGCACAGCGGGTTGCTCAACATAGGTGGTTCCCATTCTCCATCCATTTCATTGTCCCAGTCTTCAGGCTTTATTGCGCTAGAATCAGGTATCATCGCTGACTCATCTTCTAGCCAACCGTCAGGAATTACTGCTTCTTCATCAATTATTTGAGCTGGTGCATCTTCATCCCAGTCCTCAGGCTTAATAGCTAAGGGATCAGGTATCTTTTCCCTCTCATCCCAATCTTCCGGACGTTTATCATTAGGGTCTTCAATCTCCAAAGGTGGATTAACAGGTGGAGTAAAGTCATCCAGTAGGCTACCTTCATTTACAACGCTATTGTCTAGCTTCACTTGAAAAGTATTGTCTGGTCGAATTATAAGTGTGTACAAATGAGGCTGTTTGTCCTTGAATGCATCTTCAAGACGCTCTTTGGGTTTTTTGCAGTGCTTTTCTTCAAAGGAACCATTAAGAGGGTTTTGATGACGGAAAATGAAGTGCAGCTGTGAATAAAAAATTATTTTACAAAATTTACTCAAGTTTTTTTGATCAATTTCATTTCCTGTATAACAACCATTACCTGCTAACCAGTACCTACTAAGTTATAACATTATGTATGAATATTCCTCACCTTATGATCATTTCCACATTTGTCTGGCCCAAACATAATGGTATAGGGAGTCTTGTCATTGAAGAGTTTAAGGTCTTTATGCTGAGAATCAAGAGTCAGAAGTTTAAGGTAAGCACCGCCGCATTCTTGACCTTCTTGTAGTATCACTTCATACTGAACGACTAAAGGTTTGTCTTCGAAATAAAAAGGTCTTGACAAAGGAGCAGAGATGGCAGCATGACGAGCCTTACTTTTCAAAACTAATCCAGTGTTACCTTCCTGAGCATATTTTGAAGCTTCTTCCAACTTCCAAATACCTGAAATGATGTGAATTCTTGGTAATTGAGTCAGAGTTACTGTGAATCATTCTTTGTATTGAATATCAGGATGGAGTGGTATTGTTGGGTATTGAATATCATCTATCGATGATTCATTCTATATCTAAAGCAATACCAACCATCGTATTTGGCTATTTCCTCATCAATATCATCCTTTTTAGCTTGAGATAAGACCCATTGTTTCTTAAAGTGTTCAGGGTCATCGAAATGCTCGGCTAGGTAGGCAAACCCTTTAGGGACCGGGCTTCGATAACCATGATTTAAGGTATCACTGAAATCCTCATTGTGTATATGATCTTTGTCTGCATTGAATCCGCTAAATAGCAGACTGAACAGGACGGTGACAAAAAGTCTATCCATTTGAAATATCTGGGGACAAGTATAGTGAGTATATTTCGTTACCGAGGCAATAGTACAATGCATTAAAATCACTTACTAATGTATACGTACGTGAAAACGGTACTGAATCGGTAGAAACTTACAATTGAGCAAAGACCTACAAATAATCAAAAAATAGGTCGCGTGGCTTTGAAAAACATGTTTAGACGACTTTTTAAAATAGTAATGCACCAAAGCAGATGAATAAGTCCCGCACGCTTACGAAACGGTTACAAATAGATAGCAGCTAAAGTTTCGTGAATAAATAAAAATGTAATCAAATCACTTAAGATCAGATTGAAATATTATTCGGGTGAACCTAGCCTCTAAATTGAATTGTAGGTATATGACGTAAGATGATGCCTCACCTTTTCAACAGATTTCAGTCATAAAGAGGCAATTTAAAGCCGGTGAACATAACTTGGTCACACGCCAAGTATACACGTTTTATTTAATTAACTAATAGTTATAATCTAATCTATTTACACGTAGTAACATTTGCTCACGAGTGTTCTTGAATTCTTTCGATTCTCGATTCTTGACGATCACCGATAAGGCGCGTTCACATGCACGCGACGTTTTCAGCCTAGCTTTTAGCGTTGAATTGGAGTCGACTTGGAGAACTATGCTTTGCGAACCAGATCTTCATATCGCTCTCGAATTTGAACCGAGGTTTAAATGGCGATGGATGAATCCAGAAGCAATAAGCACCTGAAAACTCACAATCAGTATCAAAATAATTAACAAAACCTGTTTCATATTGCACCAAACTCTCCACCAAATGTTTTCAGCATAATGTTACATACTCGTGGGTGCTCGTGCAGGACGTCGTGACGGACTTGCGAATGAGGGACCAATGAGGACCAGAAATATTCGGCGGCGATATGAATAATGGAGTGGTTCTGACGCACTACAATCATCTACTCAAAGCTGCTCCAAGTCACTCCGAATTCTCAAATTTTGATGGAGCACTTTTGTCAATCGTCACCTTTTCCCCACACTTTTACAAACAAAACTATTTCACTAATCGTTAGTTCAGTGAAATCAGCCAGAGGAGTCACCAATCGGTTGCCATGGTGACGAAGTCTACTACTATATTTCTAACTTAAGAGAGTAATATTTATTTTGTGTATTCGAAGCATTTGGTTTTACAGCAATCACCAACTTCTGTAATCATTTCCATATTAATTTATTTTTACCAGATGCCATTATGGCCAAATCTAAAGTAACAGCATTGGAGAAATTGATGATAACTGGTATCCCCCAAGTTCGAGAGCAAGCAAACCACAAGTTGTCCGCATCAGTATCTATCGCAAACAAAGACTGCCAAATATCTGGAAATTATGAGGAAACTGAGGATGAAATTTCCGGAGCTAGCAACAAAACTGAAAATGTAGCAGCTTTGAACATTTATAAACCAGAAGACAGTCTTAATGGAGAGGAAATGGAAAGCGATGACAAATCCGAGTACGACGTGGACTCATTTTGTTCGGATATTTCCTGCAAAGAATCTGAAGTTACAAATGTTACACCACATTCATCGATGAGCGGTTGCTCGTCGCTTTTGCATTCAATGGATGTCAACTATATTAAAAGAAATTTAGATGTTATTAGGACGAGGAGCGGCGGAGATTGGCATAGAGATGGAAAAGAAGATGAGGATTTGTCTTTATCGGAAAGCGAAATGACATACCTGGGCAAAGGCGAAGGCACAGTCATTTTAGAGCAGCAAAGAAGACAATTGATACGCTGTGGGAGAAGAAACATGAGCTTCACGAACGAAGATTTGCGAAAAATTGAGAGAGAAAACCAACTGTTACTCAGGAAGATAATGTCCCATCAAAAACCGCAGGGTAAAACTGTAAAGCCAATCTCAGGACCCCCAAGAACTAGTAGCTCTGCAATCAATAGAAAAAGACAGCAGAAAAAAATCGAAGAAGACAATATGGTACCATTACTTACCTATTCTGTGCCCACCTTAGTGGATTTCATCAAATGGTAATCAGGTTGATTGAAATTTTTCAGATGCTGCTAAGGAGAATACAGCAAGCTAAGTCTTGTGCTATGCCTAGGACCTCAGTACCTGGTTGTAAACTGACAATGCTGTGATCATTGCAACTGTACTACAATTACTGTCTTTGTGTATCTAATTGCGTGCATCTTTTAAGCATCTTGTTCAAACTATAAACAATAATATCCTGTGCGCATACATATTTGGTACCGCTTTACAAAATTATATTTATACATTTGTATCTTAACCTCTCGAATAAAGATTAATATTGTCACTCCAGTTGTTCAGCTGTATTTGATAAATTTATATTTATTGGCAACGACACTTCGAAAATAAAACGGCGCATTTTTACTCAACGTTTGGTCTCTGGTAACCGGATAAGTTTGGAAATAGAAAAGTTTGTAGTGCATGTAAAGTACAACTGAATCTTTGTAGATTCTTTTTATTCAAAAACAAAGACGAAAAGTCTTACAAAAATGTTACAATAGAAAGGACCTATGTGTGATACGCGCATTTGTTAAGTAAATACATATTTGGCCAAGATAAAACATTTACAGTAATGGTAAGAGCTAAAGGTAAAAGAAAAAAGTTTTGTTGTTGATGCTACATATCCGTATATCAAACTGGCTATTGAGTTATTCGCTTTGCAACTAAATGAATTTGAAACAAAATATTCACACGGCTGTTTATGACTATTGTTTGTTGCGCTGGTAGACTATGTACAACTATGATAATATGCTAGTGACTATGAAGGGAAAAAAAAATTCAACACATACATTTACCTAAGTAACACAATAACATTCGGATGTCCAAATAATATATGTATTTACAGCTAACGCAGTCATCTATCACAGATATATTATTCAGGTGTTATTAGGTGATTATTGTTAGGTGATTTAGACTTGATAAACTAAAAATGATCACTACTGAATTGAATTTACGTAGGTATGCTTTGTGAACTTTTATCATTTAGATACTGTGGGTCTTACTCATCTTGTAAATTATAGTTATGTTGTTAAAATCTATCCTGAACAATTGAGTAATGAAATTGTATGGTCGCTAACAATAATCAAGATTGCGCTGTTCTAATCATAACCACGGTATTTCAGAGTACAATAGCAAAGCAATTTTAAAAGAAAAAAAAAATTAATAGTTTTCATATACATGCAAAATAACAATCAGGAAAAAAAATATTGGACATATTGACCAATGATACTTTTTAAATAATTGACCACGATTTCCGAATGACGGTGAATCCTTGTTACATATTGTCATATCGTATAGTAGTGATATTGTAGGTGAACAGTATAAGTTATATCGAGTTCTCTAATGACAAACTACACAACTTGATAAGTTGTTAAAAGCGTCAATAGCAGTTTGTAGCATTTTCATTGTAAATGTTTTATTAACGAACTAACTAATAAAGAAATTATGTCATAATCACATCGTTTTTGCAATCATATTTTGAACCGATCTGCCACAATGTTAAAAAGAATGCTTCCCTTTTGTAAAAACATCAACAATTCACATTATTTATCAGCAATGAATTTCTGTCACTCCACCGTTCTGAATATACATATGTTCGATGATCAGTTGTAACAAATAACGTATTGTTCCGAATATAAGCCGAAGTTTTTTGTCATTGACAGCACTTGCCAAATCGTTCTGGGTTTTTACGCGGACCCGTCTTATATGCGGTTGGTAACTAAGAAAAACATCCTGAAATACTGTCTCAGTACTATATGCGAGGTCGCCTTGTACTCGGAAGAATACGGTAATAGAAAGCCGACTGATAAAATAAAATGAATAATTAAAAGAAAGGAGATTATGAGAATTGCCTATTTTGTCTGAAAATATCTTATTTAAAAAAGTGTGGATTTACGGGTACGATTAACATTACGAATGCATAACTTGTTAGAAAACAATATGGAAACAAAATGTAACCATTAACATTTACTTTTGAAGATTTGATTTCCATGGATCTGTTGACGATGGTGTCCAAATCGTGCTGAGAGATCGGAATGGATCAAAACCAGAGCGATCCTGGAAAGCGATAAAACAAGGGGGACACTATAAGTACACATCAATTTTTTTCAGAAGAAAATTCGTAGGACCGAGAATTTTTTTTTCAAAGAGTTGTATATCTGTAAATTATTTACCGGAATATTCTGTTTTATTTCTTGCAATGTTGTAGAGGGCTGCAGCGTGTTTGCTGGAGGTGTCGGAGCTCCCCATGGTGCAGCTGCCCACACACCTCCTGTATTAACGCCCCAAACTCCACTTCGCTCTTCACCAACTGCTCCTCGTGTGTAAAGTGGTTCCCAATTTGTTTCTACCATAACCCAATTGTCTGAAAGCCAGAAATTTGAATATTGAGACCAGATAGGTTCGCAAAGTTGCAAAATAACAGACGATATCTACTACATTCGGAACTGTATTTATCAATAACTTCGCCATTTTATTGCAATAAAGATGATTTACCCTTCAATGCATCGGACAAGTTTGAGGTTTTCTCTCCTGGCTTTGAATTTGTTATTGCACCGCCATCATCCCATAATCCACAGCTTGATCCTGCTTCGAGACTTTCAAGTTCGACCAGAGGTTCGTCAGTTTCTGGTAATTCATATGGCACCAATTCTGGTTCAAACTACAAGTAATTCGGTTTCAATTGTAACAGAACGACGGTAGATGGAAAATCATGACAATAATCATTTTATAACTTACAGGTGGCTCTGTAAATGTGTTCATGAAGAAACTGTTAGAATGGCAGCTGTTTGGCTGCATCGATAAAAGTTCTTGATCAGGGGATTTGTCACCTTTGCACGATCGATCTGCAGCACCAAATTTAGGATTTATCTTGAGCTCAACAGGGCTACAAGGTGCTTCCTCAATTTGCGTCGGATTATTATTCGCTATCTTAGTCTGTGGGTTACAGGGGGTAGGTATTTCAAGTGACTTTGAATAAATTTTTGTCATACTATTAGCATTGGCAAAGATCGAAATGCTGTCTTGGTTCCTAGCGACAACATCGCTAAATTTAGCTCTGTTTTCACCCCAGCAAGATGGTGGTGGTGGGAGTGGAGATGGGATTGCAGGTGGGACAGGTCTACTCTCGTCCCTTTGGGATAAAGTCGCTCTCAATGAATTCGCTGAAAAGATAAAAACATTTCAAACTCACAATCACGTTCTAGATTGTCATTGCTGAAATCGTATCTTCATTTACGTACACTTTGGATGAGTCTTGTCAGTACCACGGCGTTTCTGAGTAGCTTTTTCTTTCCGCGGCGTATTTTTGCTTGGACGAGTTAGTTTGAAGGATGACTCGGTGTTACATCGGGCAGGGTGATGATGGTGCTTTGTATTTGAACGAGTCGTACTAGTCTTCCACCGATTTGGATTGTCCTGTTTTTCTTTATCGTAATCATCATCATCACAATCTCCTTCGTAATTATCTCTATAATCTATAGATGGTCCAGCTGGTATGGTTTGTGGTTTTCCTTTTTTGACCAAAGGTTTTCTTTGAAGTTTCTCTGGTTTAACATATGTACGATCGCAATCCTGTGAATCAAAAGTATTTTTTACAATATTATATCTAGCTTAGTAATGAAATACAAGGGAATGGAAACAAAATATGACCTTATACGGAACTGTATCCTCGTGAACGGAACTTTCTGTCGTAGTAGATGACGTCTCCTCTTCAGAAAACTGATTGACTTTTTGGCTATTCGAAGCCTCGTATTTTTTATAATGATTGTTAGCCTGAACATGTCTGCCACTACTGTTGATTTCTTGCTTCTTTTTTAACTCTGATTTACTTTCTCTAATGTTAATCGAAATTTGCATTGTATTTTCTGCTTGCACTTCGTTTTCAACTGTCTTTAGTTCTTCTTTAACAGTAGCATGTGTAACTGTGTTGGTATTCGGAGCCAATTTGCCCTTTTTGGTTGTAGTAGGACTTGATTTCAGTAAACCACCGACTGAATTCTTTTTTTCTGGTATAATCTGGCTGTCCGGTATAGGCGTCAAGAGTGGTGCCAGAGTCTCTACCAGCACCGTTTCTAGGTTGTTATTTTGTTTCTTATTATTCCTTTTCTTAGTTCCCAGAGGAGCTGTGTTATTGCTATTACTATTGGCATTTTCTATAACTGATGGATCTTCCACTTTCTTGGCTGCCGATATTTCCTTTGATTCAGTATCCATTTTGAATCGTCGTTCTTCATCTGGTGTCCAGTCTGGAATTTTTATTCCACGTTGTGTATCTTTCTCCTTGGTTTTCTTCACGTTCATAATTGACCAGTCTGGCGAGACGTCGTCTTTTTTACTTTGTCTGTTCCGCTCATCGCTAGTCACCTTTTCTTTCCCAAGAGCATTACTCTGTGTGGATGCGATTGAAACATTTGCTAATAATCTAAGATCCAGAGGTGGCTGTATAGGACCCCCTTTAGATAGATTAACCAATGCCCCACGCAGAATTCTATCCGCTTCAAGAAACGAAATAGCAAGGATACATATTAGCAATATGGTAGAAAGGCAAATTGCAGCGAGTTGTACAGGCTGCTCCCAAGAAGGTCTAGTTATGACAGCCGCACAGGCTTCTAAAGTATGAGCAGGAACAGTAGTTAACAAAGAAAGCCTAGCCAGCCCACTTTCATTGACACCCTCTACCTGGACACTGTCTGTTCCTAAACTCGTTAATATGAGTAACTCTCTTTCGATACGTGAGAGTGTAAAGTCAGGCGTGAAAGCTATTTCAATTTTTTTTGTTGCATTTGGATTCAACTTGAAAGCCGCACAGTTTAATACTTTGAATCCGTATCCTTCGCAATATAACCCACTGATGTAAAATCCGTGAATATCAATTGGCAGTTCACCGGTGTTTCTTGCAGTGAAAGATCGTTTCACTGTAAGGTTGGGTATTGGGCTTTGTCTCAACCTTTCACCTGTAACAGATTACATTAAGAGCACTTCAATAAGCAAAACTGACTAGGAAGACAATTGGAATAACGTTACAACTAACCAATGCACAAATAAAAAAATAATATTAATAATAATAACGATCGGTAGTACCAACTTTGTGCTGTTTGCTGAGGATCAGAAATTCTTCAAGCCTATTCGAAATCCAAGTAACATGTCCGATCTTCAAACAGACCTATCTAACTGTTAAGTAAATCAGTTCTTGACCTCCCGTATGATGTAGAAAAATTTCTTGGATATGTAGGTCTTCTTATTAAAAACATCGAAATTATCAGTCAACGTTTCGACCCTAAGTTGTGGGTCATCTTCAGAACAAGTTTATTGTATCCAGTACAAATTTGCAACCAACCAAAAAAACCAAAAAGGCAAGTATCTTTCCGGTGAAGACTTCTCTTTCTTTCTTCAGTTTAAGTTGTTTCATATTTTAAATTTACATTAAATTTGTACTAGATGCAATAAACTTGTCCTGAAGATGACCCACATCCTAGGGTCGAAACGTTGACTGATAATTTCAATGTTTTTAATAAGAAGACCTACATATCGAAGAAATTTTTCTACAGACCTATCTAACGTTGTGGCCTGGTGCGATCTAAATGGTCTTCAATTGAATGTGAATAAGAGCTTTGACTTTTCTTTCAGTAGCGGTAGGGAAAACGTTCATTGCCACTATGCAATATGAGATGTATGCTTGCAAGAGTCCGATTGAGTCAACGACCTAGGGGTTTTACTTGACTCAAAGTTAATTTTTAATGAACACATTTCCTCCAAGGATTGTAAGTTCCCATCTAATCTGAAGATGCTATACTTCACGTTAATTCGTCCCATCCTGTCCTGTACTTCTTCCCTCTGGCGCCCCTTTAGTAAAGGTAATGTTTACTGCCTAGAGGTGGGGCAGCACAGGCTCCTCAGGTATGCTTTGTACAAAATTAATCATCCTATGAAACGCTTCAACCACGACTATTTTGAGATTGGCAAAAATTTAAATCTCCCCAGCTTCTTTTCCTATAGAGACTACCAAGACCTACTATTCGTATACAAAGTTTTTAAGAATTTCAACGATTCTCCTCCTGTCCTCAAGATGTTTCACTTTCACCCACACGCATCAGCTAGGAGAAACGACATCATTTTCCAGGTGGCAATTTTCTCTAACACCTACCTGGCTAAGTCCATCTCTGCGCAACTAAGCATTTTAGATAATAGGAATAGCACATGGATTGATCTGGAGAACACGTCTATCTTCTGCTTTAAAAAATTTGTCATGGATGCCTGTTTTGAATATCTGTAATCCCATTATTCTACTTTTCTGTATTCTGCTACCTGAATTTTTGTAAGCTTTGTTCAAAGGGTATACGCCCATATAAATATAATAAATAAATAAACTTAAAAACATAAGTAAGATTGAAGAGTACACAAGTTTTAAATTGTGTTTTCTTACGCTCGCAGTCCTTGAGGTGCTTGTCAGCAAGCTCAAAAAGAAGTGGTGTATTCGATCCCGGCTTACGATTACCAAACTTGAATTGTGCATGTGCTCCACGCCCAACTAGTCGCAACACTTCCAGTATCGTCATATTATTTCTGAAACACACAGACGTAAATTGTGTTAAAAAAAGAACTACATATGTTATACTTATTCAACATACAGGTATATATACACATAGATGTATACACACATATACCTATCTAATATACTGTACATTGTACATTACATGTAATGACAACAGAAGTAAAAATTGACCTGATGTATAAAAGCGCTGATGACGAACTGGCCGACAAGGGAGTGTAGGATATACGTATTGATTTAGATTCACGTGGACCGAGATAAAGTGGCAGAGATTGAGCTGGTGCTATGACATTCCAATGTTTTTCGAATCGTTCTCTCTCCTCAGAATTATCTTCCAATTTAAACTCGCTGGGAATCGTCATCGGGCATTCTAAACAGATCGGCTTAAACCTGTCAAATGAAAAACATTGAATAGTAAATAGAAAACTGTAATTAATAATAGTTGACTGTTAAAAATTGATGTTCAAGAAAAAGATTTTTTTATAATTCCAACAAACGTGTTATGTAAACTTACTTGTTAGGTAAGGAATGATAGAGTCGCATCCCTTGTGGGTAACTCCAATCTAGCACCAGCTGCACAAGCAACGGACTAGAACTAGGATTATCAATTTTGATCGTTTTGTAGGAGGTGTTGCCCACTTGCGTAAGTGAAAACGTTAGAGAACTCTTGTTCTTTGAGATACCAATGTTACCCAGAAGACTTGGCCAATAATGTTTTATATTTACACTAAATCTGTGACCTCTTACTTCTGTAGTGTCCAAACGCATGGTAATATTTTCCCAAGATCCCCCACCCGTCGAGTTTAGATAACGTGTATAACGTGTGTTTAATAAGTTTAAATCTGAATCACGTGTATGTGATGGAAGGCTCAAGGTATTTAGCCACTGAGCACCAGCTGAAAGTTAATACAATACTATAGTTATCCACTCTCTTGGAAATCGGAGTTAAATGTATGTAGAAGTACCGCTTGCGTTAAGAGACAATCCCAAGTAGCAATGATGCTTGCAAGCAATTGATGAGTCAAATGTGATGGATCCAATGTGATTATCGCCTTTAGATATAACAGGCAAAGGTGCCTCATCCTGTGGAACATATTTTAATCTGTCATCCTTGTGGAATGGTGCAACTGACGTAACTTCCATCGGCCTTGCAAATGTTGAGTGCACTTTCACTTGGTGGATGCAAACGGATCCCTGAAAATTCATGATTTTTCACACCGTTTTTTGTTTTTGCTGACAAAAACATTAACACAAACTACTGAGCATAAATTGACTAACTGGAAAACAATCCGTGAACGTGAGTTTCTTTACAAAAATACGCCCATGAGCAACACGCATGAAGACAGGTACAGTGAGGCGTTCATAGGTTGTTCTAACAAAAACTTCTCCTACTATTGTATCTTCCTCAACGGCAGCAGTTTTTACTTTAATTTTAAATACTGCTAAATATCCTGGTTTTATGCTTTGCTGAAATTCAATAAATATAATATTACCTATTGATTGTAAAATATTTTTAATATTGAAATATGATTAAAATTATTCTCATCATTTAATGAGCATTCGTGATTTCTTTTCCTGCTTACATTTCCAATTTGGCTGCAAACGCTTATGTTGCGTACGCCTTTGTTGAACAGATGAGTTGGTCCTTTTTGACATCCCATTAATTCCAACACAGCTCCAGGCATGTTCACACCCCAGCCATGAAGTTCTACATTAATGGGATTGTGGTTTTCCAATGCGAAAATAGCTTCATTTTCTGTCCCGCTACCGACAGTGCCAAAGTTCATTGTGCCTTTATCATTTTCTTTCTCTCCTGGTATAATTTTTTTCACTTTTCCATCATAACTTAACAATGGTACTTCTGTTATAGAAACATTTGAGTGAATTAGTATAGAGGATTCAAGTTTCAAATTATCAGACTTCTTCTCATTGGATAATTGCAATGAGAATATACTAGTCTTTTGCCTTGGTCTCAGTACTTTTGGAATAAAATCTTTGATCTGAAAAATATAAGGATGAGTATTGGATGCTTGACAACACATGCCCTAAAATTCTGTAATTGTTTGCCATACCGAGAAGAGAGTTTTTGCTTCTGGCGATAGCGACACATTGGTTATAGCTAGCGGTATTTTGTACTTGTTCACAACAGTAAAGTTTCGAGGATGTGTGGAATAGGGGGCACAGTAATGCGTTACAGATGTGTTTACTTCCAGACCGCCAATTAAGACTTCCGCCATCCAGGGTATCGTCAGCTTTTGAGGTAAGCCACCAGGCCCGATGCCTTTTACAACTAGTTTTCCTTTGAAATGTTGTAAATCTAATCCAACTTTCCCTGAATTACAAAAAAATCACAGATACAATTAGAACATATACGAATATCTATGATGAGCTGTGTCGAATTCAATCATTTTGAAAGACAGTAACGCAAAATATTCTAGCTACTTACAATCGTATATCAATGTTCCAACGGTAACTGGTACTTCTGTGTCACCTGGGACCACAACTGGTTCAAAATTAATTCTCAATGCCTTTGACACGGGCGTGCTTATTATATTCTAAAAAAAAAAAGATCGAAAGAGGGAAACAACCTTGTGAAATTAGTAGTAAGAAAAAATGATGTTACGTAAAATAGTGGGAAAGTGAAAACTAACCAACACTTTTACAGGCTTCTTAGCAGAATTTTTCAAAGCTATGGGATAGTGAGTTGGCGGCTGGAGCGAACCTCCCATTCCCAAATTGAAAACTCCAGAACTTCCACCCCAGTGAAGTCCGGCTCCATTACCCACCTCAACTTCAACTGCGACTACCAATACTGCGGCACTATTATTAACCTTGAACCTTAACAAGTTACACATTTTTTATTTATTTATGAAATGTAATCAATACAAAGGTGAAAATATGTTAAAGGCAATACAATTCATACCTAATATAGGCTGTATGGTTTTTCTCCGTGTACGCATTGAAGTGTAATCTAATAACAGGTTTGGTTTGGTAAGGAGGTATTTCCCACAATTCTCGGGGCCCTTCTGCTTGTCCCGATGGCAGTTCGAGCTGGAATTCACCCCCGCTACTGTAGACTTCAACTACCTATGGATGGAAAAGTATGACAAAAAAAAAATAAGGGCATCACTTTGCATTATGGACATTTTTTTTTTACAAAGTGAATTACAAGTATGAGTAATAGTAATCACCTGCATGGGCTCGGGATGTGGATTATGCATATATATGAGAGGTGTGAAAGAGGCATTTAATGGTAGCTTGATCCCCACTACAGGTCGTAATCGATATGGACTGCTCACGCTGATTCCTCGGACCTGGATCAGTAAAAATAAAAGATAACTCTCGTCTTCTTTGACTTTACTCCCCTGTCACAATTACCTGATATTTTAGAGTACCGTCTGAGGTATGAATGAACAGATAGCTATCGATTTCACCTTCTTCCCTACCGAGGAACACAACATTGAATGTTGTATTGCCAAGGGGTGGGATTACCTTTAAACATATAAAATTTGTTTATGAATCTGGTAGCACTCAGTTATATTCCTTTTCCTTAGGACATACCATAAAATCAGTAGTATTAAATGCAAGGCTAAGACTCACTTTATCCTGGAAAAAAGACGAATGAAAGTGTTGTGTATTCCCAGAAATTGATGAGACATGAATTGTTTTATTACAATCTCTATTGAACAATGTCACAGTTTCTTGATGTGGTACACCAAGCTGTCTGAAATTGATATATTCAAAGTTATATTTCAAAATATAATTATATCACAAGTTCCAAAAAAATTTTGACTGCCTGTTAAACAGCTTCGTAATGGAAATTATTTACATACCTTTCTTTGAAGTCCAGTATGCTTGGTTTGAACTGAATGTATGATATTGCATCGACTGTGTTGTCATCTGACATCGAATTCCTTCGACAAAATTTCTCAATTATAGAGATCATGCATAGTTTGCGGAAGAAAAAGAGGAAACAGGAATAAGATGTGAAAATAAGAGAAGTATGAAAAAAAATCTCTTACGTTCAGAAGGTTATCATTGAATGTGACTTTAATTGATATGAAAATCCACCTTCATTAGAATTACTTAACTTACCGATGCTCCTCAACTGAACTAGAGAATCCCTGTAAAAGAAAGATAATATAATATGATTGTGCAGTTTGAAGTAAAGGAAAGAAGTGAATGAAAAAACAGATCTCATTACCTTGTGCATGGATATAGGGATGTTGTCCAAAAGATACTGGACCTCATTGTTGGCTTGCACAAATGCTGAAAGTAAGAAGCATAGAAGAATTATAATAGAAACATACCAATGAACGTTAACGAAGCATGTGCACAAGTTTTTAATGAAAGACATTTGTGTAATTATAATTTGCGTATCAAGAGCATAGCTATTTATTTTATAGAATCGTTCAGTGAGTACTGAATAATACAGATATTGGAAACGTAATGTTCGATATGGCTTTTTTTAAATTCATTGAAAACTTCGATTACATATGCATATACATATATATATGTACACATACATATGTGTGTGTGTGTGTGTGTGTGTATGTGTGTGTGTAGATATGTATATTAACCGCAAGCATAACTGATAATTCCAAGCCAAGCTATTCACGATCAGTTGTGGTTTTTATGTGTCGTAAACAATACGTAATGTGGGAAAGCGACTGAAATAATATATTTTGATATGACTCTACAGTAAATCTTATTTACCAAAAAAAAATATAACCGCAATTAGAAAATGAATTGCATAATTGATTATTAATCTTTTCAATTTATAAAAGTTAGTTTTATTTTAATACAAGTGTTATGTTATGTATATTGAATCAAACATGGAATACAGGATCATCGAAAAAACTGGGGAAAAAATACTCACCATTATTGTGTCCGTGCAAAGACGGGTGAATTTTCGACACTAATTCTAGAGTTATGAAAAAAAAAAAATTATAACATACTTTATTCCAAATCATAATTGTATATTGTGTTATTTAGTGCTGATGCTATTTCGTCTCTAGCAGAAGTGAATATCTGGTGTCAGCCATTTCTGTATTGCTATCGACACTTTTCAATATCGATTGTGGTTATTGGTCTTATCTCGTCTCCGAATACCAGCCGAATACGTGAAACAATCGCCCGCATCTCGAGAATCTCGCACCTTTCGGACTGTTGGTAACACTGAGTCTCCGGGCTACGTTCGCGCCACTCGAGAGTCGAGACGAGACTCGATTATTTTTTATACGGTGGTACCCGGACCGGTTCGCTGTTCATTCCTTCGTTCGTCTCCGTCTTTTTTGGACTGTGAGCATCCTCAACCAAGGGTATAAATTTTTAATATATATCATTAATTCAATCGCCGCTTATTATCCGCGACGTACTCCACTTTTCACGCGTGACGGCGCTCGTTAATTAACATATGAAATATCATTGATTCATCCAGCTAATTTAACATCTGTAATTTGCTCCATGTGCACGCTGCCTTCGGTCGCGGCGCATAAAACTTTACTTCAAACTTTGACAATATAATCTCCAATATTTTCGTACGAGCAGCTTATCGAAAGTATTTTTACATTTAAAAGTATCCACGTAGTCAAGGATTTGAAAATCAGCCCGCGTCCTGATCTTTGAGGAGTTTCAGATTTGACAAATTAAACGTGTTCGCACGCGGGCAACCTTTTGTTCTCCCTACATGGCTATTCAAACGTCAGACATATTGGGAGGGAAAGATGAACAGTTTTTTTTTACTCTGTTATTTGCTATTATTTTACACCAGAACCATGACCACCGATCCTGAACGTGCTGGAGATGCCAGTGACTTGGAATTCGTTGAGGATGAAGATGAGAATCACCCTACGGGTATCAACTCGCAGATCCTTCGCAGGCCCGATCTGTTGGCAGCTTTACAAGATCGTATTCATGCACAAATGTTGGAGGTACTTTGTTCGCTTGTAGTTCTCTTATACTAAAGGATCCAGGTTTGATGGAGATGCTAAAGAAAAATGTTTTTAACAATGCAGAGATATTAATCATTCATACATCTTACATATACGACGTAAATTATATTTGATTCAAATCAATTTTACATCATGTTTCCAAACTCAATATCTCAACACATCAGTAACAATAACATGTCGTGTGAACAGCTCTCATTTATTAGTGTGAAAATATAAAAGTGTTTGACAATCTTCTTTTTTTAACAGGCACTTCCAGCTCCCGTGAAACGTAGAATTAAAGCTTTAAAAAAAATACAATTGGTAGCTACAAATATTGAGGCGAAGTTTTATGAAGAAGTTCATGCTCTGGAATGCAAATACCACAAAATGTACGTACCTTTGTACGAAAAGAGGGGAGAAATTGTATCAGGCATCTATGAACCAACTGAAGAGGAGTGTGAGTGGGAAAGTGACGAGGAAGAACAAGGCCTTAGTAGCGAATTGAAGACTAAGGTGAAGATTGAAGATCTTAAAGAGAAAAAAGACGAGTATGTTTCTTTGCTTTCAAGGCTTTTGATTCACTGATTATTATAGCTTATGTAACGTATCAAATCAACTCAACCATTTATGCAACCAGAATTCAATATAAAGCAAAATTTTGTTGCTTATGCTATATTCAATTGGTTCCTGGTAACAGGACAACATAATACGTTAACAAACACGTACAACATGTCCTTGAAGAATAGTTTTGAATCATTCGAGAATATACACTCTCGTGATCCACTTATCTTTCGTGACCTCTGAACTGCCAACTGTATTATTAATTCCTTTTGCCTTTGTGGAGTACAGAATACGCGGGGGTGACAATTTGATCCATACTTTGAAATAAAATTGATAACACCGGCGATATCGGTTGTGTTAAATTTGTACATATTAAAAAAGTAGAGTAAATCTTTAATATTCCTCCCATGGCTGTTTCTTACTAAGACATCGCTATTAAAAAGTCATGATATCTCTATATCGGACGAAATTTTTTTTTTTTTTTTTTTTTTCATATACCTAATTCTTTATTCGTCCTCAGGGCTAAAGATGAGAACGTCAAGGGTATTCCAGAATTTTGGCTCACAATATTCAAGAACGTGGGAATGCTAGCAGAAATGGTTCAGGAACATGATGAGCCCATTCTTAAACATCTTTATGATGTCAAAGTTATTTTCCTAGAATCAAACCCAATGGTGAGCAACGAATAAATATGTAATCATGACTAACTAATTGAAATCCAAGTCTTGGCATGAACTTAACAGCCTTAATGTTATGTTTTTATTTTAGGGCTTTGTTCTGGAATTCCATTTTGAACCAAATGAGTACTTCTCAAACTCTGTTCTCACTAAGGAGTATACAATGAAATGTGCCCCAGAGTTGAGCGATCCTTTCAGTTTTGAAGGACCTGAAATCTACAAATGCAAGGTAAAAATTTAATGAATTTGTATGCGAAAGATTTAGCTTTGCTATTCAGCGTCAATGTATTTCCTATTTTACCTAGACTAGAATCTACTCGGTAATGTAATTTGTGGAATTCAACAGGGCTGTGTAATCGATTGGAAGAAAGGAAAGAACGTTACTGTAAAAACGATCAAGAAAAATCAGAAACACAAATCTCGTGGATCAGTCCGCACGGTCACAAAGACTGTACAGAATGATTCCTTCTTCAATTTCTTTAGTCCTCCAATTGGTAAGGAATTCTGTCATCTGATATTTTTCTGGTAGAATCGTTGGGTAAAATTTGCAATTGAAAATCATTTTTGTTATCACAGTACCCGAAGATTCAGAAGCTGAAATCGACGACGAAACTCAGGCCCTTTTGACGAGCGATTTTGAAATTGGTCACTACATAAGAGAGCGTATTGTACCCAGAGCAGTGCTGTATTATACAGGTATTCAACAAAATTTCAAACTAGATAAAGAAAAGTGAGCAAAAGACAGTTTGCAATATATTGTGTACAAATCTTTCGGCATTCTCAGGCGAAGGACTGGAGGATGAGGAAGATGATTACGAAGAGGAGGTTGAAGAAGAGGACGACGATGACGAGGTGGATGAGGAAGAAGAGGATGGCCATGTTAACGCCCCTCCAGGTGCGAAACTGCCCCAGGGAGCCAATCCCAATGAGTGCAAACAGCAGTAGGACTATAGAATATGTGAAATAACTAATCATAGTACCTATACAACTTTATTATAAGCCATCCCATTAACCACGCGATTGACCACTATCCTTAGATTGTACCTCAGTTCCGACTTGAACCGAAACACATAAACATTCCGAAGTCCTAATCAAAATGCAGAATTCACAATATATACGGTCTTGCAAATCTCTAGTGTACAACGTTTATATCAGCTATGACTTCTGCACTATGCTTTGAAGGCTTACGGAATATGATGTGCTTTGGCCTCTGATCCATTTACGTAAACCATCCGCTAATCATATCAATCTCTCCTATTCCAGATCAAGCCTAGAAACTTCAACTTACCAGTGAAAAAATTATGTGTAAAAACCTCTCTAAATCCGACGTTCATGACGATTGATGAGTAAATTTGACGCATTTAGAAATACGTATACATCTAACGTGTTTATAACATCTGAAGTATATTGATAATGTGGTTCTCTCCTCTAGTATATTCAACGTTCCTCTAATTATTAATTGCTTCAATATTTTTTTAAACTATTGTTACGTTTATATGTATGTAGACAGGAAATGATTTGAAAACTTTTTTCAAAATCTGTGTTGACCTATACAAAAGAGAAGAATTTTCGGTACTGTTGAGGCATTTTAATACAAAAATGTGAAAAAGATTTACATGATCATTTTCATTCCCTACTTTTTTAATCCTTATGTGATTACGTCCCTATCGTTGTTACTCAATTTTAAATTTGTAATAAACCTTTATCATACAGAACAAACAAATTTTGTTTCAAAATATCGAAACTAAAGGATATGACTTAACGAGCTGGGGATATGTATGCACGATAACACGTGTGCGTGCATATACATTCATCTATGCTAGCTGAATAGTTAACGACAATTAATGTCGTGGAGCGGGAGTAGCCGCAATAAAAAAATTGCGGAGTGACGTGTCCTACCACACATGCACTGCTTCGTGACAATCGTGACCAATTATTACTTAGCACGGTCTTATATCCTTGACTGAGGATGCTGAAGGTAATGGGTCTAACACAAAGCGACACCAAGTGATTTTATTGGCTAGATCTAACGGAATAGTTCAATGAAATCACTTTGTATCGTGTTGTGTCAGAAAATTGTCGTAAAAGGAAAACGCTAATTATGACTGCGTTAATATTTGTGCCATCGATTTGGTTAGGGGAGTTAGGGGATAATTTCCGGTTTCTGCACCTGTCAACCGTAGACTTATAGAGACTCGACTATGCTGTCAACCACCTGTCAACGCTGCAATGATTCGATAATTGCAGAAAAGTACAATTTCCACCGCTTCGACTGGATTTTCACAAGCAGCAAATTAACGGAGTAGCGCGGTGTTACAGACAGCAAAAGACGCTCATGATAATGCGTGCCGACGCGGGGACACGACAGCAAAATGCTACGCATCAAAACCAATGATATTGTAGTTTTTGTCATAGTAGGCATAAAGTACGGGAAAACGTTCATGTTTCGCGAGCGTAAAGTTGAATTTTACGCCTAGTGGGCATAAACTCATAATATAAACGTTTTCCCGTATGTTACGCCTACTAGGTCGTCAAATATCCAACTCTACACCCACAATATGAACATTTGCGCGTGCATACATCGACGGGTCCTATGAAAACAGACAAATTTCAGCGGACCAGATAGAACGGACGTATCTCCCAAGTTGCTATAGCAAGTATATTCAGAACTCGAGTTCTGTATATCTATCGGATCCCCAACACAGTTCTCAACATGCCCACCTACCCGTAGAGTCTGGTAACGAAAATTTGTCCAGCGGTAACCGTCTTTGAATTCTTCCGTGTACGGATACGGTACCATAGATTTGTTGGCCGTGTTCGTAAATTGACTGCCAGTGCTAAAAATTCCCTAGGACAGAGACAGAGCTGTCCATGAACTCGGCAGCACAAAAGAGATGAAAGATTGCTGACAGTACTGTCAGATTAGAGAGTATTTCATTTGTCACAAAACGCTACGGGTGGTTGAGTTTCATACTACTGAAAAATCCCCAAAATTGTTGCAGTTTTGTAGTGTGGAAGTCAGTCTTATTCCGTCCTAATTCTTGGAGCAACCAGCAGAGCGATCCTTTTTTTTCAGTGAACCAAGTGTACTTAATTCGTGCGATATTTAAATAATTTGAAATAATCTTAACGTTGTTTAAAATAATTTTAATGGCGTGGAAAATATTGGCACGTTGTTCAGTTGTGATATTTTTGTATACGTAAACTGGCTGTATAGGCGACAGTCTAAATCAGTAAGATTCATTTGCTCAAAAATTCAGCCCCCGGTTTCATTATTGTAACCTTGAACGCTGACGGCTACCAATTAACTGTCATACCAAATACGAGTGGTGTATTCGAGTGCCAGATTTTTATTTCCAACACGAGTAGAAAAAAAGATAGTTGGCGAACGCTGGCGGAGTTGAATCGGATCTAACCTAAAATGCGAGCAGTCGTAAATGCCGAAGTAATTGGATTATTTTCGTGCTACGTGTTTTGCTGGTGTTTTGGCCACGGAGTTGCTACTGGGGGTGCGCTAGACTCCGGCAATAATTACCAACCCGGTTCGACCGGGGCGTCTGGACCTAAAATAACAGCATTTACCTCTAGCCTCACTGATCGATTGGCCCAGGCTGTCGCACACGAATCCAGTAAGTTCTCTCTAACAACTATACAAATTCACAGCATTGACGAATACTCGCCAGACTTACAGATTGTTTAGCTTCTACCTTTGATAAGTGAAATTTTTGACAGATCTAAGAGAGGTACATCGTACTCGGTTCAAGCAGATAAATTGACCACAATTTACATGCGTACCTGAATTAAATTTATTGTGAAATTGTATAGATCCGTTATATCCTACAAGTGTCCGTTGAATTTATAATGGTCAAAAAGAAATATTTTACTCAAGTCAATAATATCATTATAATAATATCCTTCCTATTTGCGGCAATTCTATTTATGGACATAGTTAAGGAAATTATATACATTTCCTTTAAATAACAAACTTTTGACTGCTTGTGCCGCAGACTTATTGAAATTTGACTAATATCCTTTTCGTGCTTTCCAATGCCACCTACAAAAAGAGAATTTGTAAGTATGAAAGGGATAATTATAACATTGCAAACGTATTATAAAAATGAGCCAATTTCAGTTTCTATAGAAACCATGTACAAGTCTTAATACAACTAGCACTTTCATTAAAAATAATTTCTACCACATGTGAGGTGTCCAATAATTATAATATTGAAGTATTTTTCAAATACACTTCCAGATGAGCAGGACTGCAACAAGTAGTACACAGTAATCAGCATTGGGCACCATTAATATTGCCATTTCTTTCTTACAAATTCCAAATTTCATGTCAGCTCTCAGTCGTTAGAAAGTTCAAAATTACTCTACTTACCAATCGTTACCAAATTTGGTCTTACGCCTGGAATGATATAAATCTGTTGCATTTAGTTTGCAAAGTCACCCTACTATTGCTTCTAGTTTGTACATGTGCCTAGTATGTACCTGTAGAATTTTATGAAACAAACCAATTTTTGCTTAACGACTCAAACTACACTTTATGAATGCCCCTCAATATATGTTTTTGTTGACTAAAACTTCATGGTATGCGTCAGTCACCGTCATTTCAATGACTTCGCAGGTACAGAGACTTGTAACGATGACTTAGCTTGTTTGACAATGGCCTCTCATGACCGGTTAGGCCTCGAAGCAATTAAGTCGCTTCACAGCCAGTTGGATGATGACGCCAATGGAAATGTAGATCTTTCCGAATCAGATGATGTAAGTACTATTTCTATGACACTCACAGAGGTTCATCGATAATGCCTGCTCGCACAAGACTAGAGCTTGGACAAATCCAAAAAGTCCTTAACGTTTCTATGTTGTTGACAGTTTTTGAGAGAAGAACTGCAGTACGAAGCTGGATATGAAAGGAGACAACGTGCGTTTCATCATAATGACGATATGCACATTAGTGTTAGAGAATTGTGGGAGGCTTGGCTCCGTTCTGAGGTACAAAATGTGACTAAATAGTTTATGCCTTTCTACATGTTGATTTGGAATACCATGAGCAGAAGCATGCTTTAACAATTTTTACTTCCAATTTCGTATTTTTATGAATTTCGCAGCTTGCAATAAGTTAAACTCAAGTTTAAATATTTGAATTTTGAGGAAAAAGCAAATCAAATTCATATACAAGATGGAAAAAAATATTTCAAGTGGATCCTCCGCTTAATTTGAAAAACATTTGATAAAGGTACACAACTGGACCATAGAACAAACTTCAGAATGGCTGACATCAAATGTTGATCTTCCCCAATACGTACCAACGTTTATTCAGCATCGCGTTACTGGTGCCACTTTGCCCAGGTAATTAATGCTTGTCTTACATCTGTTCGAAATTCTCGTTACACAATTGTCAAACTGTATTTCTTTCAGACTAGCTGTTAACAACATGCACTACCTTAGCAATGTTCTTGGAATCAAGGATCCAATTCATAAGCAAAAAATCGCCTTGAAAGCTATGGATGTCGTTTTATTTGGACCTCCAAAGGGTAACTATGATCCTGTTTTTCAGATAATGATAGATGAAAAATAATATCAAACATATCATAATAATTATTTCATACATACAAATAGATACTGGTCACAGTCTTAAAGATCTGATTCTCATCACACTGTTGTTTGGGGCACTGATTGGATGTTGGTATGCCTACCAACAAAAAAAAAGCTCTCAGAAGCATCTTTTTAGAATGATGAAGGATATGGAGAGTTTGCAAAAGGCCGAAGTTGCGTTAGAAGATCTTCAGGTAAAATGGCAACATACTCTTGATATTTACAAGTCTCGTGAGTTAAATTCACTCACAATCCCTACCATCGATACTAATATCTATTTTGAAAATGAAATTTCAGAAAGAACTGGAGAGAGCAAGATTAGAGCAGGAAAGTACTGCAACAGAGAAACAAAATCTAGAAAAACGTTTACAAGACGAAACTATGGGTCTCAACACATCTTACTCAGATCTTGAGGTTACACAACTGAAATCAGAAATCGAGGTAATATTGTTATTAACTGCTCATGTATACAATGGCATGAACTTGATAGTTACGATTGCGTTGGTATAATAGTTTTCTGTGGAATTCGAAAGATATGTCAGATTGAACATTTTTCCATTTCCAGATGCTGAAAATGGAGTTACAACGTACCGTTGGTGAACTGGAAGATCGCTGTTGGTCTCCACCTGTAGGTCTTCAGCACTGGTTGCAATTGACCCATGAAGTAGAGAACAAAGCATACACCAAAAAGAAACTAGCTGCAGAAAAACAATTACAGCAAGCTCGTGAGGCAGTATGTATTGATAGTATGATAAAAAGTATGGTGCATTCAATGTTGTATCATTTCTAGTTTACAAAAAATTCTTAATACCGTAAATAAATTTGTTATAAACAGTGTGAAAAGTTAAGAAAGAAGAGGTCCAGTCTGGTGGGTGCGTTTGTTTCTACTCATGGCAAGTCCATAGATGAAGTGGACAAAAGTATCGTCGATGCAAGGACATCGTTGAACGAAGTTACCATTGAGTTACAGGAGCGAGTTCACCGTTGGAAGCAAATTGAGCTCCTGTGTGGTTTCAACATAATCAATAACAGTGGTTTACCTTACCTCGAAAATATCCTCTATAGAGGAGCACCAAATGGCCGAGGTATTGGATTCAGAGGTATGGATTTACGCATTCTTACAACCGGTGCTTTGCAAAATCAGTATTCGAAAAATAAAAACTGTGCCATTACTTCTCAGTGTACCATCTAAAAAGCTGTACCTGTGGTTAAATATTCCATGCTTTATATGCTAGTACAATTTTGTTCTATGAAAAATAAAAATGGTCAACTTAATGTTTTCTAATATTTTTGAGCAATTGAGCAATGTTGAATACCACATGATATCGATGGGTCGATTTTAGAATGACATTGTGTTTCAGGGCGCATGAGTAGTCAAGATGACTTGGACGACGATGTAAGCTCTGTATATTCACCATCAACATCAGGTGCTGCAGGTAAGCCGGATTTGGACATCCAAGAGCACTCAGATTGACCGATTGATGCTCATCTCACTATGACAACACCTCTGCCTTCACTTATAAAACCATTGCTTTTCTCTTCCAACACATTGCTTCAAATGAAATATTTTTGACACGGCTCTAGTTTATAGATGTGCTTTTCTGAAAAGACCATTTTTATTTTGATGATCGTTATATGGTAAAATTGAATAGTGTCATCTCAGTGATATAAGTTTTATTTGCACATTAGTGAATTGTGCAAATGGACCTCTACCAAGGCTCATATTAGTCAAATGCCTGGTATAGGAGCTGGCAATAGTTAAAGTCACCTGAGGCGATGTTTAGCGAGTACCTGGTATATGGTACCAAAGTGTATCAACATATAGTATACCTAACATACACTCATGTTTTGGTATCATTAGTAAATTTTGGAACCTATACCGAACGCTCACGAATAAGCACCTCCGACAATGACGGAATCACCCTGACTGACACATGTATATCCAACCCAACTGACACTATCTATTGTCAGTGCCTATGTTGACTGAAGATATATAAAGTCTGCTAGCCTCATAAACTTTGGCATAATAGGTCAAAGGAGGTGAAAGTTTGGGGAGAAATTTCAGTATTCTATTATGTCAACTCGATTTTACATTGGGATCCCGTAAGACGAATCGGTGAGTGCGGAGTACTGGAATTACCCCCGTGCCATAACAGTCTTAACATATCTTCAGTCACCGATGCCTATATGAATTTATTACACATACGATTATCTTCACCCTTTTTTTCACATTTTCGTATGTGGCTGATTTCTTTTAATGACAAATAAATATGTTACATTGAATTTTTAATCACGATACTTGTGTTCATTCAGATCTGATTATATTACTCTTGAAACCTGTTGTGAAAATTTTTCAAACGTAAGATCTTGCTGTTAGATATTCGACGCAAAATCTAAAACAAGTTGTGTGGTGAATTTTCAGTAACATATTTCAAATAATACGTATTATCACGATCCTGTATACTTTTATACACGGAAGTGGTAAACATATAGATAGAACCTCTCGAAGCGCGTGCATTTATTAGTCTGTCTGTTAGGTCAGTCTGTTTCTCATATCAAATGATGTAACTTTGTCTCTACAGTCAGTGTGAGGGGTCTGCTTCGACAAATCCTTGCTGTATTTATTATCATATTTATATATACAAAATTTACTTTAATTCGGAATAACAGCACACTTCTCACATTATTGCATATGTGAATGTTAATCGGTAAATGCACGCAAAATTAATTTTGTCGGTATTCTTTCATTTTGTATATTTATTTAATTTCAAAAATTGACCGTAATTTTTTTTTTCTATATTTATAATATTTTACCGAAGTCTACAATATTGAAGGAACGCGAGACTTAGTCTTAATATCTGCAATTTATGGATTGTTGGATTTAGCGTGGATAAAATTGAATCACCAGCAGTATAATTTTGAATTCTACTTCTACAGGAATGTTCTATTTCGAATACATTCAAGTAGTTATGAATTTTTACACTGTGCTAGAAACATAATTGAAGCAATAACGTGCCAGTAATAATTTGATAATGACACAATATGCTAACAGCAATTGTAATCAAAATAGTTTAAATATATTCACGTCATTGACGAAATCTGGAGATAAGGGAAAAGAGTGATTGTGCTCAAATCTAATTGGACATTCTTGACTTGTCGAAGTTACTTCTCAAATTTTGCCGAGCAGTACTTACAAATGAAATTTCACTCAATAGCACAGTTGAGCATAGATTTTACAATAATCATAGGCCACTTCAATTATTAACAAACATTTTCGAGCTCACTGTGCATCTGTACCTCCTTTCAAATTTAGTAAAAAGTGATGGGTTCACTCTTATTAATCTATCCACACACTATTATACTGTTACTTGGCAGCCATTGTAGATATGACACTTGGCTGGTTATCAAATATACTTACTGGTATTTGATGGGATCGCATCAATAAAATCATACCTTGATTAATGTTCAAGGTTTTAGTTTTCGAATGAACCTTCTGTAGCTGGCTACAGTTAGTTTTTAAATTCATTTTAAAATCAAATTAAGCATATAGAACCATATTAAAGATTTCTTTTGATTATTTTTATATTGAAATAAGTGAATATTTACTACGATTAGTACATACGACGTGTGTTTAAGTTGATACCATTGTGGCTGAATATCAAATGACCTTCCAGTATTTTTTTTTTTTTTTGTGTCACACTTTTTAATCATTTGGGATTTATTTCCTGCTACAGTAATAGCTCGGACATTCATTGTTGCAACAAATTTCAATGTCCCGTTATTTAACGAATGGTCTTATTTAATTGAATAAAAGGGGACAAATAACCGAACCTACGTTTATTAAATTGCTTTACCTCAAAGCGATGTCAAAAAGAATTTGCATGTAAGTACTGTACAATTGAAATTTGCATTATAATTGGCAACTAGAGTCATTTCAAACTCTGAATACGCTTTCACTTCAGTTCCAAGCACCAATATATTAACGATTGTAGTAATTGTAGTCGATACATAGCAATATTGTTAAAGATCTGAATTTTTTGTCACTGCACACCAATAACTTTTGTATGCATGTATGTATGTATGTATGTATGTATACATATTTATGTGCAAGAATATAATTTGTAATATTTAGATTGTGATAGTCGTGGGATGAAGAACATTTTAATATTCTGTAGAATTTTATGATAATAACAATTATCTTTAATATATTTTGTAGAATGGCTGTATAAACGAATATACATGTTTGATTCTTTTCCTTTCTATTCTTAGACAAATAGTACGGAGAACGCGATTAACATACATTCAATGAAAATTATGTACTCACTCGAACGCATAGCTCATAATGAATAAAATTTCAAATGTCTGCGAAAACGAGATTCCAATTTTTTTGAAACACCTGTGGCTGTTTTCGAAAAAAGTTAAAACAAAAATAAAGATAACAAATCTATAAATCGAAGTATTAGTTTGCTTTCAAAAATATTTGTGCTTAGATATATATACATTTATGTGTCTTGTAAGCTTCACGTCAACATACGCCTTGCATATATGGGTTTCGAAATTCTACTTCGAAATAGAATTAGGTATTTAAGAAACATATCAAAAAACCTAAGCAGATAAAAAGATCAATGAATTTAAAAGCACTCGAATATATCTGAATTCTTGCAAAAATAATATTCAAGCTATTAGCAAAAAGTTTCACCTCTGCATAGTATCTGTATGTTTTGTTTATCATTTAGTTGTTGGCCATGAGAATGTTATTTTATCGGTTGCTGTGGAGTGATTATTAGCAACCTCAATGGAGTTACATCATCTAATCACTAGCATGAAATAACTATTTTTAATTTAATGTTCACTAATAACAAAAATTTTTAGTGCAATATTGTTTCATACATACAGGTGTATTTGATTCGATAACTTTTGTACTGTTCACATTGAGAAATTTGAGTACTACTTAAAATCCAAAAGCTTTCGAAAAGCTTTCAGGAAATGAAAAGCACTGACACGCGTATTTATTACAATTTCAGTATATCTGGTTAATTGTAATAAGATGCTCTTGGACAGGATTTGATATAGTGGCAGATCGCATTATGTCTACAGGTACGCTCGAGACTTTAACATGGAAGGAATCGTCAATACCTCCAGACTCGTCTGGCAGTGAAACGGGAAAGGACACGCCACCGGAAGCTGTACATTTTATCGTCGGGGAAGGAAACGAAGAACCCCGAAGGTTCCACCCCAGAGAAAAAACCCGTACGTCGCACATGGTGCGATCTTACAGCCAGGATACTAACATGGTCCTCAGCGAACCGACTACCTCATCATTCCTATCCAAAACATCATTTTCTGACAATTCGTTAGATACAGCTGAGAAATTGACCAGCCGTATAAATACTGTTAAGAAATCACTGAAAGATCTTCCTACTGTCATGTCAGTCGATGACGAAACTTTATCAACCGATTCGAATTCCACTGCTGATAATGACGAGCTCAAAAGGAGGCGCAGGAAGCTTCATTTCCCATTTAAGAAAAATAAATCTAAGCTCACATGATCCTGACTAGTCACCATAATGTTACATACTTAAAATATTTGGAAAAAAACTTTACATCTCAAGTAGGAATTATTATTTCAAGTTATATTTGGTTAATTGTTTAGACACATGTGTCTCATCCCGTTTGCTGTAATAATTCAATAGACATACTATATGATACACCGAATTCTGTAATAATTAACTAGAATTTATGTAGCTAGCTATGATATCAACAATGATTGGAAAATGATCGTTATATTTACGCAATTCTCAATGCCGAAAAAGAAAAAAGAAACAAGAATTAAAAGTATAAAATTGTGATGTATTGCAATAAGTTTCATGGTATAATACGATAACTTTCGATAAGGCTTTATTTTTTTGACCACGTTATTTACGGTAGTTTTGTGATTGTTGGAATACGGTCCAAGCACAAATTATCTTCACACATATGTTAGAATATTGCATCACAACACATCAAGTGTAGTGATATAACGATCTATGAACGCAAATTTCTGGAAAGAATGAAGTCTAACGATTTCTCTAATTCAGCATTTTGTGTGAATCATGTTTGAAAAGTATTCGTTAAATAATGTTCCAAACTTTGACTTTTGTAAATCGCATGATATGGCGAAGATAATTCGACTCTCTGTTATAGTGTATTATAAAATTTGATAAATCTGAAATAAAAAAAAAAAAAAAACAGAGAAGACGATATCAGATATATGTAATGCGAATTTCCAAGTGACCTAACTATGTGAAAAATATAAATGAAAAGCAATAACATGAGGAAATTCCTCCAATTAGCAAGAATGAACAGATGCACGGAGTCTGAATAACTTTAAAAATTTCAACAGTGGTTGTATTGTCGGTGTAATGATAGCTTGAACTTGATTACCACGTAACAGCCTCGAAGTTAGTAGTATATTATTTTCAAGATTGGCAATAAAGTCTGTACTTCTTGGAATATATTGAAATTTTTTTCTTTCATGCCAAAAGAGTCTTTGAATGACAGTTGCATTGTTTTGCTTGATAGCAAAAAAAAAAAACTGGGTGATAAACTCTGGATTGTTGACTTTAAATTCTTAATTATGCTGAATGCCTTGCGAGAGTTCAGTTGATTACCCAATGTTTACGCACGATTCTATACCAGTTAAAAATAATTTTACTCAAGTGACTTGATAGAAAAAACTTATACCTACGCTTTTAATACATTATTGTTTAATGGTGTAAAAGTGGCAGAAAATGAACAGTAATCTTGAACTACTTTAGCATTTTTCAAACATTTAGTTACGGCTACTCTAGCACTGTTAAGTCTATTGCGGTGGCACCCACTTCCTTGTTTTTTTTTTTTTTGTTTCCCCCCATCAAAGCAAATTAATCCCAATATTAACTAAAATCCTGCATTACGTGACGGGGTACATACGTCAAATACAGATTAAACGAGGGTAGTAATTCACTTCGTGTCTTATCGCACGTATATATTGAAATGAGAAGAATCTCAACGTAACTATGATTAAAACTATCAATCATACGCGAGAATGTAAATAGATGTAGGCACATAAATGTACATAAAATAGATCATGTACTTACTTACATGACTTATTATTGGGCAAGTTGTGTACAGAATATTTTTAAGGAGGCCGTGCATCCCATTCAAAATCCTCAGAGATATAAGGGCAATCCATTTGCAAACTCCTTCTACTGAACAGCTAAACAAATATATTGTGTACATGAATAATTATATCAATTGAAAAAATAATTGAACATGTTCTATCTGAATGTGTATGGCCCAGTAGTTGAAATTAATAGTTTTGGGCCCCTTTAAACATATTCACTGTACATTAGTTGTAACGCAATTGAAATATCTTTAAATGAATATTATGTAAGGATTTCAATGCCTGTATAGAACATGTGCGTCTTCCTTGTAATCAAAGAAATATATCAAACTTTCCGAAATAAAAATTAGTATTCAAGTATAAATACGTTTGTTTCTTCGGGATTTTTTTTTTTTACTAATCCTCTTCTAATTGAAAGTGAAATAAATACGGATCAAGTTATCGGCGACATACTTTAATTACATTGGAGTAGATCAATTAACAACAGTTCACGTGATACTAAAAAAAAAAGAATGCTGATTTTTCAATACAAACAGGCTAAGTGAGCCAGGCTAATGACTCAATAATTTTATTTACCTGCTTTGTAAACCTCTAACGAATACGTTAGATAAATTGACTCTTATAATTTCACTCACAGAATTTAAATATTTATAAACACAGACAACATTATGACTCCTAATAGTAAACTCAGCATTGCAAGGTCTTCAAGTATTTAGTCTTTGGCACAATAAGTAACTATATGCAGGCTATTCGTACTGCGTTTTCTATCAAGTTTCAAACTTATCTTTATGTAGAATTAGGGCGAGATAAATGGAGAAAAAAAACAAACGAACCCAACAGCGATTTCTGTCGATTTGCCCATTTTTAAGATTGACCGTTATTCATCTGTAAACAACCAAATCAAGCTGTGTTTCTCTTTTGTAAGCATTTACAATCTGTTAATCGTAGGCCTATTGAACAGGATATAATATTTCGTATATACTGCAAAATATTGACTAGGTTTACATGAGTTCAATAATTCAGTTCTTATTGTCCAACAATATTATCGTCCTTACACCCCATGCTTTTATGTATAATAATTATCAATGATCTACCGTGATCTTACATGTGTAATAAAAATTTGTAATAAATTACGAATGTACCCCAGCATTGGCATACCTGTGTATAGAAAT
The DNA here is from genome assembly GCF_021155785.1 of Neodiprion fabricii. Taxonomy (NCBI): domain Eukaryota; kingdom Metazoa; phylum Arthropoda; class Insecta; order Hymenoptera; family Diprionidae; genus Neodiprion; species Neodiprion fabricii. The sequence continues at coordinate 2,837,108 of NC_060244.1, forward strand.
ACTGGTACAAACATGCTGAATAATTTCCTTTTTGACGTACAATGCATAGCCAGACTTCTTTCAAATACCTCACATTCAATTTCCTTACCTCTAATATATGTATATCTATAATTAATATTTGTTGTTTCAAAACATTAGAGCGTGTAGAAAAATACCCGTCAACCACCTACATGAACTGCACGTATTAGGCGTTTTTAAAAATAGTTGTGACACAAAATGCATAATTTTTAGTTATTCAATCACTGCAATTTAGAGAGTGTTGTTCACTTTTATGATATTGCCGTGAAACGTTACGTTGGATTGAATATCTTTCAAGCTTATAATCATAGGTATGTGATCACCAAATGAATATTGTTTTTCTTGTTGTTCAAAATCAACTTATTGCCACACAACAAATTATACTAACACCGTACCGAATTTGTGTTCACACACCTTAGACATCCTGACACTACTACCGATGGCGTTACGATATTAATCAATCACCGGCAGGTATGCAGGTATAGATGTTTTCGAAGCGCTATACCGACCGAAAATGGATAAAATCTCATCTATTGAGTACAAAGTTTTGGTAAAGGTATCAACAGATAAATCTCGTTCATAAGTAATTTCGGAATTCGTAGGTTGCAGCTTGTTCTGATTAGTACGATAGAATACTCATTTCAATAAAATCACAAGAAAATGCTTAAAGAACTGTCGCGTTTTATATTGTTCTGAAGTTTAAAAATTTTCCCTACGATATAAAATGTATGCTGCGATACTGCTATTTTATTACACTTGCAACTTGTTACTTCGGAAGAATGTTAAAACGTGTCTTTTTATATTTACAAATCGCGGGTCAATAACGTAGCCAGTAGAAATATTGCTATAAATAACTCCAATAGGAAGGAGGGACTCTTCAATAAAATATGTATAATTGTATGAATATGTATACCTATACGTGTATAAAGTGAATATTGCAGCTTTTACTAGTTTTTTTAAAATTAAATATTACTATAACGATTTGGAGGATATATTTTTCTTCCCAATAATGATTCAATACTGTGGACATCAAAGAGTATACAACCAGTAGCATTATAGGAACGATCAGTTTACCTAAAATGTACGCAGGACAAACGTCTTATCGTTAGGGTACGTATATATCTTACAGCGAGGAATATAAACTATAATTTAATTGTTAGCATGAATAATTATCAGTTTGCTTAATATATTAGCTATCACACAAAATTTGTTTCAAAGTTTCAATATTTGAGTGATCAACATTTCACACAACTTATTACATCCTTTTTCAAGTTAGTAATTACAATATATTGGCTCTACTGTGGAGTCGTTATTTTACCCATCTTGAGCTACAAAATGTTCCGAGTTTTATTAGAATTAACTGACCAATAATGGTGAAATATGTCACCACCATCATTGATATAACATGACAGGCAACACAGATCACGTATTCAATGTAATATAATACGAAGGCATCGTATTCAGTGGAATCCAATGCGGCAACCGCAGCAAATTACAAACATTCTGAATATAGATCATTTCTTTGACCATGGTTGAACTATCAGTGGCTGGAAAATGCAATTCTATTTCAATTAATAATTGACTCAACTAATGATAACTCTTTAAATCTATCCGCAAACAGTAAACAGCTACATTGTGTTGTGCATACAAAATCTAACTGATTATGGTAGCATGAAATTTTCTCGAATGAAATCCGAAAGTCAACAATATGAGCAAGGTAAATGGATTGGTTTTCTTGCTTTCGTTTTTTCAGCTATCCTGTCATTATACATATACCGTTGAGCAAATAATAGATCAATTATTAGCTATCCGTGTCATGGCGGGGCATGACAATTGTACAGAAAATTATCCTACACCTAATTATTTTACACGTACTTATTAGTATATCATCATGAAATCAGACCAGTAGTTATGTGTCGAAACTCCACGTGAGGATCAATTTCGTGGAGGATAAGGTTGCGTGGAAATATAATTTTACATGGGATCATTTCGTATAGGATAAATTTGTGTAGAATAATTACACGCAGGATTATTTTTGTAAGATTGGTGCGCAATCTGTGTCTCTCAGAGTGGACTGGTTTTGAATTAAACTATAACTGCGTCAGTTACATATTTATGATAATTTTCACGAGGCAACTGATTAGTTCTGATAATGAGTGACTAAAAGATCCTAGACTAAAAGACCTAGTATCTACATCAATTGAATGGGCTACACATGAATATGTTGTTATGTGATGTATATTTTCACGGAATATATTAATCTTTTATAAATAATATGTGTATATTAATGATAATGTTAATACTTGTACATAATAAATACTTACATAAAAATGGTAAATTGAAACGTATCATTCAGGGGAATTATGTTGTGGATGAAATTATAATATTTCCAACTTTCCTACAAGACTTGATTCAATACTTGTCATTAGCTGATTTCACCTTTCATGAATCAGTGTGTAATTCAGTTCCGTGCAAATTTTTTAATAACAATATATTTTTGTGTCGATTTTACAAAATATCAGCAAATCCACCTCCGAGTAACTTACAACTGTAATAATAATAAACGGGAGTTATGCATTTCTTGATCTTGTACGTCAAGTAGTGTGGATTTAAAATGTAACAGTTGAGTGGGCATTGCTGCATAGGATTATATAAAATGTATTTCGTCAGTCTTATAAATTCCGAAAAATCTACGAATATTAATGTCAACAGTTTGTATCCTTACCAGTTGACGCAACTATTAAGAGAGCTGAGAGCGAGAGAGAGAGAGAGAGAGAGAGAGAGAGCGAAAGAAACACTGAAAACTATGACATAATACACTATGGAAAGGAGATATAATAATTTATCATTCTGGTTTTCAGAGAGCAATGGAGGTGGATTTAATGTCATGGCCTTTTCTTTACTTATATGTATATTACTATAGCTACAATATATATATATATGTATATATATATTCTTTTTCCAACTCTTAACATGGCCAGTTAATTGCATTACCCCGTTGCAATAGTAAATTTTCTACACCACGTGTAAAGTCATTAACTTAAGTAAGTGTATAAATATATTTTTCCCTACATTTCATTTCTTTCTTCCTTTACTGGCATTATCAATTTCCTAACACACCATCATCATCCTGCTGTTCACTCATTTCAGCCGCTGAAGGTATCGTGGCCAAAAGTCTAACAGCCAATCTACCCGGCGACACAGGAGGATCTGGTTCTTGAACGGCAAGTTGTCTCGTTAATCGCGGCTTTGGCCTTACAGGTCTCGGCGCTGGACGGGCAGTCACCTCTAGAGAAGCGCTTGAGCGGGACATTCTCCACGTACTAGTGCTAGCAGTTGTCGCCGAGCCAGAGGAATCGTTGCGCGATGAGCTAAGATTAGAGTCTTGAGACGGTTTCCTTGTTATCAACCATGAAGAGGCCCGTCTCTTGGGGTCTAGTAATCGTAATGGTATACCGCAGTGGTGGGTCTGTCTCCAAGAATCTGATCTCGAAGACGAAAAATTTTCACTAGAAGACACAGACGAAGCACGCTTGTGCTGTTTTTGTTGTATTTCGGCAATTTGATAAGCGTACTGATCGCTGCGCGCGTGTCTTTCATGCTGACTACGCGTACACGGCCACAACCATCTCGTTCCCCACCAATTGCCTCTACATTGACTTGCTTCGAGGAGTCGAGTGTTACACACACATGGTGCTTGATTTTCCCTCGACGATCTATCAACTAGACTATTAGTATTGGCCGGAGTTTGTCGGTTGCTAAAATTTGAGCTGTGACGACATCTACCTATACCTCTCGTTACGCGAGATTCTTCAATTGCTTTGCAAATCAGCACACAATCCTTTTTAAACTGTTTAGTTAATATAGCATATAAGAAAGGGTTGCAACATGAATTTAAGGGTAGAACGAACACGGCAAATACTTTCGCCTGCTCCAACGAAACCAACTGTAGGCCAAATGTTGCAGTGAGTGAAAAAAATGCTATCGGAGACCAGCATAAGAAGTCTGTAAATACCAGAAGAGCCATTCGTTTGGCGATTCTCGAATCATTTGAATTCCATGCCTGGGAGCCACGAATAGCGCAATACATTTTCAGGTAGCATCCCATCAGAATTAAAAATGCTACTCCGTTAATGAGCATTAAAAAAACTACATATGTAAGAGAAACTGTCCCTGTTGTTTCAAATGGTAAACATATCGCAAATTTTCGGTAGTCAGATACGCCAAGCAGGGGTAATGTTGCCATTGAGAGAGCAAATCCCCATCCAACGGTCATAATGTATCCGGCGTGTTTCAGAGATAGCCGTTTATTAAGATGCATTGCGTGAGTAATGGCATAATTTCTTTCCAAAGTTATCACCGCAAGGGTGTAAACACTTAATTCAGAGCTGAGAACACCGAGAAAACCGGCAAGTTGACATCCAGTAGACATCTGCCATCGAATGGCGTACATCCTAAATTCGCCGAGTGTCGAGGCATCGACCACCGCTAACAAGCCTGGACAGGGGTACGAGAATAGATTAAAACGACACCGACAAAGAAACGTTCAATTCACTTACCCAAGTAGACACCCATGAAGAAATCGGCGGCAGCCAAATTGCATACCAAAAACCTTGGTACGTCCATCTTACTCCTTGAAAAGATCAGGACAAATACAACGGTGCCGTTTCCAAGCATGGCCAGGAGAAAGACGATCCAAACTCCACAGCGCAAGGTCCACCAGTCGAACAAGTCTTGACATGGCAAAAAGGGTCCTGGAATTGAATTATACAGTTGAAATAATTAATGCCTGGGTCGGGTATTCTGGAATCGAAATTCTTAGGGAACCGAGAGGTCGGTATGTGGAGAAACAAACCAGGCTGGGGCAAGCACTGTACGTGCAACGGTGCCAAATGACTTGGAATCGTACTTCGTCCTTCCTGGTCCTCAAAATAATCCTCCACATAGGCAGGCAGGTTACCAGGGTATGTAAAATCTGAACCAAAGTTATCCCAAAGTTCATTTATTTCTGTTCCAAATTTGTTGCTCAAGTTATCTAAAAAATTTCATCACTTCAGTGCTGCAAACTTTTTCCAAACAATTTCATACCAATACCAAAGTGTTACATATTTATTCAATTAGTTGTTACTATAACGCTGAGCAATTTTGTTTCTGCGATTTTCTTTGAACTTCTATGCAATTATTGATTCTATATTCGAAAGATATTTGTTAACAACATGTTATGTTCCAACATTTTGCAGCATTAAGTGTGATTGGAATAAAAAAATAAATGAAAAGATTCTGAAGAATGTATTACAAATGAAACTTCACTACCAATACCCTTCATTTTTATAATAATAATATATTTATAGTAATACCCTTCTATTTTCTATCGTTCTTTTGGTATTGAGTGTGCAAAGTTTTGTACATGCAGCTAAATTATAATAAATTATGTACTTATACTTACGTAACTGTGGCCAAATATCAGTGAGACTAGAATTCCAAAGACTCATGTCAAATTTATTATTGGTAGGAAAAAGTACCGACTCTTCTACCGGTGATTTGGTAATTGGTTCGTCCAATTCCATGGTAAGAAAAGCACAGCAATGGTAAGCATAAGACAATACCATAGTCTGAACGCGGGGAAACATTTCGGGTGCTGGAAATTCCTTGAGCGCAGGATTATTGAACGTTTTCAAATGCAGTAACTGAGAAAGTCCAGCCGTTGGCAAAGTTGGAAATATGTTGTTTCCAAGATTTCTGAAAGACAAAGATCGTGTGTAAGAATAATCAACAAGGTAATTCGATCCACTCCTATATCGCAACTCGATATTACACTTACAGATCTTCAAGGTGTTTATTCTCTCTGAATGTATCCGGATGTATGTATTCAATGTAATTACTTTCAAGATCTCTGTAACATATTTAATTTTTATTTTGATTTATTCATCAAGTAAATTAAGAAAATTCTTTTATCAATTCTTGGATCAATCGAAACTGAAACTTACAGAACTTGCAATTTGAATAGACCATCGAAACCATCTCCTGGTAGTGATCGTAGATTGTTATTTGACAGAAGTAAATCATGTAGCGCAGAGAGACTTTTAAAAGGTTGTCCAGATAACGAAGAAATCATGTTACTAGTCAGGTCCCTGAAAACAGATATTCAAGTTACTACAGATCAGGAATAGCCAATTTAATCAGATCTAACATCTACTGTTTACTGTCCAGACTCTGTGCGATCTACGGATCTCAGATCTTTTCCACAGAATTGAATGAAATATGTTTTTGACAGAGTCATGAATTTTTCTTTGCTGTGTCGCGATCGACTGGCCTAAAAGCTATGATCGACCGTTCGATCGCCACTGACCATTACAGAGAGAGAGAGAGTTGTTAAATACTCACAAAACACGAAGATCACTGCACTCTGTCAAATTTGGAATGCGTGTCAAGTAATTGGACTTCAGGTCTCTGAAAAAATAAAGAAAAAATAAAACTGGACGATTATATAAATAAATATGCCGTTGATGTGTAACCTGTCGGGATACCGCATACATGAGATTCAATGCATAAATAAACCTATTTCAAAACTTACAAACTCTTAAGTTTTGGACATGTTCGACAAAGTCCAGCCGGTACCTCCTTCAGTCGAGCGCGATCTAGTCTTAGCAATTCCAGTGCTCCAGTTCCGTTCAGATTTGGGAACTCTTTCAAGTCCCTAACGTTGGACAGAATCCTGAAAGATAAAATATACAGACAAGCTGTTTATTTAATGTTGGATAGCGGAGAATAGAATCATTCCTAGGCAGGCATGTTTAGCGTTTTACTCGCAATTGTTTAATGAAACCAATAGACTTTTTTTTTGCCAGTTACAGATACTAACAGTTTACGAAGTTTCTTGAGTTCCTGAAAGCTATCAGGATGTATTTCTTTTATGGGATTTCCTCTCAGATCCAAGGACTCCAGATTTCCCAAGTGCTGTAGCAATCCGCCTTCTATCCTTTGTATTCGATTATTCGTTATCGACCTTGGATTTGAAATATGGCATCAAAGAAGTACGAGTAATAGAATTTCGTAGTTCCATTAAACCGTTAATGATAAATGATAATTGTGCTTACAAGTCCTCGAGGTTCTGTAGCTGTACGATAGCTCTCGGTATTTCTGTTAGCAGATTGTCGTCAAGTTCTCTGCAAGTAACATTTGAAAATTCACAATTAATCAATAATGTAGTAGTATAATATGAATCTGCTCCCCGTCCTTCCTGAAAATTGAAAAAAATCTACTCACAGCACTTTTAAATTCGTTGAATTAACAAACGCGTCGATGCTGATTGAAACCAAATGATTACGCCGAAAAGACCTGTCGCAAAAATAATACATTTTCAAGTGTTGAAAATATGTGTAAATATCATTGTAAGGTATGCGAGCACTGGGTCAGTTCACATACCGCGAGGCTTACGATGAAATACTTACAAAACTTGAAGTGTAGAAAACTGATGAAATGCAAAGGCCGGAATGTTAGTTATATTGTTGCTTGATAAATCGCTGTAACAAAAGAAAATAAATTTAGTTGAGTTCACACAAGTGGATGAATACAAAATATGATAATAAAATATAAAATCTTGCCAGATTATACACAGGTGATTATGAAATGTTAAAATTAATCAGGATTGCGCGTCACTTCGAAACCTCTTATTAAACCAACATAATATAAATATAACGTGTGATAACATCGTGATTTAAAAAGAAAATATTTCTTGCTGCTACACGTAGGCTTAATTATAAACAAAAACGTATACATACACAAATACATACGTGATGACATACATACGGATAAATACGATATTCTGCATGGAAATTACTGTAAACCCGTTGGAATAGCATTGTCCAGATTAATAACTGTCACTAAACCAAAAGTGTCGTGATTGATTATCGCGTCAGATAGACACTGATTGATGAAGAACCGTTCATGTGTTGAGGGGGAACGAGAAATGCCTTATGCAGGAAGTTTAATAACATACGTATACATCAGTATATACATATATACATAATACGTATTATATACATTGATAAACATGAGTTTTATATGACTCGAACGAAGCTATGCGTATAATATATCTTTACATCAGACCGGAGATGATAACGCATATCAATCTCGTAAATTTCGTATACATCATTCGTAAATCGAAAAAATTAATGTCCTGCCCCTCCCTTCCTTTATCGGCCGACGAAAGGTCCAACTTTGAAACGCTGTAACTTTGCGTAAATTCCAAGTGGAAAATGATATTGAAACTGAAAATCTTCGGTTCGAACACCATTCCCCAGATTTACTCCCTACGTATATTTTCTCAAGTAATCCTACCTTTACTGTCACGCTTAAATGTCAAATATGGCAAGTCAATCTTCTTTTTTCAAGAATTTCTTTTTTAAAGATTTTCAAGTTATTCATTTTGCAGTTTTTTTTTGTCGTTTTGTGTGGTGTTCTTTTTTTTCCCCCTATTATTACGTCTGTACCATTTTTTCTCGTCAAGTTATCCAATGTCAAGTGAAATAGTGCCCGAAAAAATTATTGATCCTAACGATGAGTAGCAAGTGAAAAAACTTGGTAATTCTGATGGTGGAGGTAGGCAAATAAGAGTCGCCGTTTTTTGTTTGAACTTGGGTATTAAAGAACGTAAGGATAATTTAAAAACAGAGAAAAATCTCTAGTTCTAGAGTTGGCAAGACGGGAAAACACGATTGCCATTTTAAGGAACACTATAAATTCGATCACCGAATTTTAAGGACAATCTCTGAACAGCTGTTAAATTTTCCAGTTATTGAGACAATAATTTTTGACTAAAGATTAAGAAAGGTGACACTCAGAGGTTGAATCTCTAGCCATGTACTAATAATGGTTTTCCAGACACTATTTCGCTTGATACTGGATAACTTGGCGTGAAAAAAACAAACAAACCATTTTTAAGGAAATAATCAAAGCTACAAAGTGAGTAAGGTGAAAATTAAAAAAAAATATTTTGTCTATCGCGTATAACGACCGTGAGGTCAAAGTTTCGATTTTACAAATTTAACGCAAGTGACTTAAAATTAAATATATAGGATTATACTCGAGAAATAATGCGTATATAGATTAAATCTGGAAAATGGAGCCTGAAATAAAGATTCTCAATTTCAAAATTCTTTTCCACTTGCAATTAACTTGAGGAAGTTTACTTGAATCTTGACCATGATCCTTTCTATTGAAATTCACGCAAAAATACAGCGTTTCAAATAGTTGGACCTTTATTTCAGTCAAAAATATACATACGATATATATACCGAAATTAAAATAATTTTCGTTGAATTTATTTGTTCCACTATCTCTACATTTGTATCATTTGTACGCATCATCTATGCACATTGAATATATCGGCTACATTTTATTTCACACGTACGTATACCTAAATAATAATATACGTGAATTAAGTCGAGACGAAATAATTCTTCGATTAACGCGCTATTAAACACACACCTGTGTAACGTAACGAATAATACACTACATACACATACAGTGCATACATTTAAATACTCCTGCGCGTTTCTTGTTGTCTTTGAGGCCAAATATACAGATATACAGGCATACGTGTGCATGTATGTACGTACACATGTAGGCTATTTTCGTGTGGGCTTTCGCCTTCAACTAGCCGCATCCACCTACCTATCAATGAAAAATAAGATTAAAAACAAAATGAAAAAAAAAGAGAGAAAGAGAGAGAGAAACAAATTAAAACAAAATAAGAGGAAGTAAAAAATACTCGACGTTCCAATCTGAAATATAAAATTAAAACCTAGCTCTGAAGAGGCCCGGCGCTCTTTTCACGTATAAAATATAGAACTCCGGCGTTATATTATATGTATAGAAATGAATGCAGTGCGTAAAGTTACAGGCGGGATTCATCGAGAATTAATATGTAATATAATATTAACGCATATTATCCGCAACGTACGAAATTTTTTACTAATCGACTTTCTTTCGTACATAAATGCATGGATGAATAATGATGACGATTACAACCTGAACATTTTGTATGTCATATAATTACAATCACGTATCCGATTTTCGTCATCGTCGTCGTCGGCGATTATCATAGTAGTGTACGATATACATACATGTATACACAGGCAGACATTGTACAATGTCCAAGGATAAATGGAAACGTTTTCTGGATCACCCTATACACGTAAAAATAGCACAAGTTCAAGCATGGGTGCTTTCACTCTTGCTTTTGATATGCTGCCGTCTACTTTCAAACTCACTCGCCTATATAGATCAGCTGGCCTAGCTGCTAGCGCATGCTATGCCTATAATGTAGGTAAATTAAACATACGTAGCACACGCGTGTGTATATATGTATGTATATATTTGTGTGGGAAAAAAATAATACCCATGACAGGCTTTTGCAACACTGATTCAACGCACCTCGGCGACGTGTGTGTGTGTGTAATGACGAATGTACATATCGCCGCACTACTACAACCACGTGTAAATGTGTTTTATGTATGACGCGTACCTCGTTCCGCGTTATACGTGCGGTGCACGCATATATTTAATGGTGGTAACGATGACCCAATAAATAATTTCGATCGACGCGGTAAGTTCGATCAAATTCGTGGATACTAACCCTGTCAGTCATAGTGATAAGTATTCTTACTACCTATTTTATATACACTTTTTGGGTATCAAGAGAACTTTTCGACATATTTCTATTCGGTCTTTTGCTATTTCTGATAGATTACTAATAGGTTTTCAATATTCGAGAGTAATTGTTGCGAATGTAAATTATTGTTGTTAGGAACACATTGATTGAATACATGTAATCGGGAAATTTGAAGGAATATTGCATTTCCTAGAAAGTTACTCCTCTATGTGTATACATGTTTTACATAAATTATAAGCTTTTGGGGTCATTTTTTACGAATCTGAAATCGGATTTTAAAAATTCAGTACGGCAAATCTAATCAACGACCCCAAAAACCACTGCATAGAATTTTTTTACCGTATTCGATCGAGTTTAAAATTATCGTCCGCCATATTCGAGTCGCCATCTCGAATTTTTGAAATCCGATTTCAGATTCGTATAAGCTAGCGACCTCAAAAATTACAGAAAACTATATTTTTACAAAAGTCGATTCAGCACAATAATCTGTGGCTCAAAGGGTTAAAATGCACCAAACAGCTGTTCACTCGCGTTGTATACAAACAATGAGTACGATATTTATACACCTACATAGCTATTTCATTTTAACCCTGCGATATGTCGCTCCGTATCAATAAATTAACCGTTACACAACAAATGTTATTTCCCTGTTTCCACAAAATCTGCGCGACTGACAAATTTCAGCGGGATTTTACGCGGTTTTTAGATTACACGTACGTAGCAAAACTATTGACGACGAGGTTCTCTTTGCCCTGATTGCCTAAGCGTTGCTTACAAAAAGCATATATGCATGGATAAATTTCACGAAGCATACATCATTCGGTCACCGCCCAAAACCAGAACACAACGACAGTCTGTGCGGAACGTTTCTCGTAAAAGGAAATGGTAATTGAATATAAACTGATGTATATGTATAATAACTTACTTCATTGTACTTTATAAGCTTCCTTATTACATGAAAAACTGTCTGTATAATTACATCTCAAAGTACAAACTCGATAATATTTTTCCTAAAGATGCGTATAGTCTCGTTCTCTATACCTTAGAAATTGCGTACGCAAGAAAAAAAGAAAAAAAAAATGTATCGTTTTCTAATCATCGTGAAATGTCCCGCCGCTGCTAGACCAGAGGAGTAAAAATAAATGAATGAATAAATAAACATCGAAGAAAGAAAAGAAAGGAAGGAAGGTGAAAAAAAAATAACATGATCGGCAACAATCGCCGACCGTATCCTGATTCGAGATGTGAAGAATACAGAATAGATGTTGTTGCAGACATTTGGCAAAATATGCAGTATTATGGATCTATAATAGATATTATGAATACGCCTCACAGTTAATTCACTGCTAATGTTTATATCTACATACATACATACAAATATATACATTTGATTGGGAGCAGAACTGCGGAGTCGATAAATCAATGCGTGCTACCGAGTTGGAAGCTGGCCAAAATGAAATCGAATGAAATCAGTCTAATCTACGCTACTCTTCGTATGACCAAAGTTCAGTAAAATTCCACTGTCGAACTGATTTTTAGGAGTTCCTCTATTACAGCAGACCGGTGCGTTGATTGTAAAAGAATTTGAAAAAAAAAAAAAACAAATGCTAAAACACGCAGTACAGCAAAACTATATTATTTATATACAGGCAAATTATGGGTAATTTTTACCACTGGATAGATGGGTGATTTTTTTTTTTTTTTTCGTTTTCTCACATGTTCGACGAGCGATGCCCCAATTTCAAAAAAAAAATCTTGAATTACAGTTTCTCCGTGAAAGACGGAATGGGAAGTAGATAGATATATCGGGGGACGGGACAGATATTATAAAGAGGTCTGCTAAAGTCGCGGTGTCAAAACATCCCTGATTCCAGCCGGTTAAAGTTTCTTTTCGGTGTCTCTCACCGCTATAAATCTAAAACGCGTCTTTCGTTCATGGGTCCCGAGTTTCCGGCGAAGCTCAACGAACGCTGAAGGATATATCTATACATATATGTATACGTATACCGATGCGGAATGGCTGTGAAAAGAGTGAAAGAAGAAAGAGAAAAAAGATTTCCCCGCAACGCGATGTATTTTCAACAAATTTCACCCCACGGATCTTAATCCGCATACCTACACGTAATCCGTGCCTATAACGTATATGTGTACATACCAACATATAATACCATACTGCAAAACAGCCCAAAGTTGTATAACAACAGTATTGCTCTACCAATTTTTCGAGTCCCGTGAAGGAAAACATGTAAGAAGACTGCGAGGAATAGAATAATTAAAAGAGAAACGAAGATCTAGTCGGTAATTTTGAAAATCTTCGTATAATATCGGGTTAATAATTAATGAATCGAGGAGTGGTGGGGAGGGTATAAAGAAGTATTATCATCGCACCTTTTTACACCTCGACTAGATATTGTAATCGCTTGTATCGCGCGTGTATCTGCACGCATCGCTTTTTACCCTTAATCGCTTGTTACCCTGATATTACCGGGCGCCATTTAAACAACGAAATTCACCCGTTGGGGATAAGCAATCGGGCTGCGTGATATGCGAGTATATGTTTGATACGAACCCTAGACGAGGCCGCTTAGTAGAATTCACACTCACATGGTTCACGAAGAATATAGGTATAATATAACAGTATAATCCTTGCAGAGGATGATGTATCAGCTCGCGATCTATGAAAGCCCCGTCGCAACACCTCACGAGGAAGTGCAGCAAATTAGAAATTGGGCCCTGTACTATGCGTGTAATAACGAGTCTAACGATGTTGAAGTTAGCAACGTTGTCGTTTTTTTTTTTTTGTCTTATTACGGTTTACTAAATTTAAGCCAATTCGAAAATGGTGAAGTATCGGTTTTTTCTCAGCATGAATCGTTGCGATATAATCGAGTCTAGGAATAAATATGTATGCTTAGGGTACCTTGACGTATGTAATATTGTCTTATGAAAAGTGGGGAAAAAATCCTCCGAGGTAATAAAATCTATACATAAACTCTGGTATCTGCAGCGCGAAACGCGCAGCTGATGATCGCCGTCGAGACGAAAAGAATTTCAAATCATAAAACATGACGTAGGGATACGATACAAATGTAGTTATGTACCGGATTTTTGATCCGATAACACGAAATTACATATATCGTTAAGCGCATTCATACGGATGTGACGTTTTTCTTTATATTCAAATTTCACGAAAACGAATGTCAACGTGACACGCAATAATTGTACGTACGTTTGCTCATTTATCAGATTTAAATGGTAATATTATGTACAAAGTGCGACGTTGGAATTGGTAAGAAGTAATTGTACGCCTTGTTGGATGGTTTTACACTACGTTTAAACTATACCGCAAAACAAGGCCTGCAGCTTCGTAAACTATTTACTGAATAAAACCGCATATCCTGTCTGCATACCTATACTAACGAGACCTGCAACCGCCTCCTCAACACCAGATACGTGCTAATTAGTCACAAACACGCACAATTGACTCAGCGCTGTTCTAATTAGATCGCAAAGCTCGATTTGCAATCTGTGACGTGAAGTTCGCACGGAGCATTAGTTTTTTTGAATATTTTAAATACACTTCTCTTACACCCCGTGCAAGCTAAATCTTGATATACCTATATGTATAACCGTTTCGCGTCAATATATGTAGGTATGTATTTCTTATGTATATATCGCTCGATGAAATCTAACCAATAAGTTACTCTGCGCAGCCCATTAAGTTTCCACAAAATAGAGTAAGAAAGAAAAAGGGGAAAATAAAAAGAATACCAGACCAAGCTCTGAAGTCGTATTATACCCATGCATTTGGCACAGTGATCACAGCAATCTCAAAGTGAGACGACATCTGTATATATTATATACGTATGCTTGTTCTTGTTATTATTATTATCATTATTTTTTTTCTTCAACGCCTACATGCAGAGAAAAGGAAAGTCAGCTAGTAGTGATCATGATCATCTTTGATCCGCAAAGCGATGACGAGTGAGCCGAGTCAATAGAATTCATACGCAGTCTGTTTGGATGGTTTAAATTCTTGAGAATTTCGGCACGTGCAGGAGTTTCGCGTTTGCGATTATACGCCGTTGGAATATTTCGGTTATTCCTGAAATCAGACATATATTTTTCCATTTTTCCCCCCCTATGGTGTATAAAAAAAAAAATGCGAGATTTCGATTTTTTTTTACTAAAAGATAAGTAGGTACGGTATAAAAAGTAGACTTACAAGGATTTGAAACCTTGCCTTTGCAAAGCGATTATGCTTTACTGAACTTCCGACATTTCCGAAACATTAATCGTTGCAATAACGTTACTAACTTGAGTCTCATTAATGCAGAAGAGAACAATAAAAATTCTTACGAATAAGATCGGGGCTGTAATATAAGCCATGCACACGGAAAGGTGTGTGTGTCACAGTTTCTATACGGTTGCCTAATTATGGTTCGCGGATAAGCACGACGAGAGAATTCGTGGAGTGAAAAAGATTGTCCGATCGATAATACAGGATAACTTTACGGCATGCGGGGCGAAAACCGGCTAAACTCCCTTGGGCAATAAATCTAGTAGCGAGAAGGGATTAGCACAAGTGTATCCACGAATGGAAGAGCCTACCAGCGAATAATGGACCTTACTTTACTCCGATCGTAACTATACCTATATTTACACGTGCGGGAGGTCTGGCAGCGTATAAAAAATATCATAAAACATCTCGCGAGTTGCTTCCGACCTTCCGTTGGCCCGGCTATGTTATAACTATAATACGCGAAACCCCGTGCGAGTTGTTCCTAAATGCGGACTCTTCTGTCCCTTTTTTTCTCAATTTACTTCTTTATATCTCCCGGCCAACACACAATAGGAAGGACCCTGCCTAATCTAAACTACACACGCACACAAACACACAGATTTCTTTACGCAGAATATTTTTGTGCTAATATTCGCACGACGCATAATAAATTCACTGCAAGACTTGCGAGGGATGATTAATAACACAGCGCGTGCTACCGCGTGGAATAAGATTATTGATCGATCCCTTTTTAATGTGGTGAATTGTGTACTCTCCCCGTGAGCGTAGATCTGAAGGTAAGTATAACGGTTTGAAAAATCGTTAACGATCGGTGGTGAGTCTTTGCCTGCCGTGTTGCCGCGGTGTAAAACCGTGAAAAGTCGGTATGGAGTAGACGGAGCAAAAATCTAAGGAAAATCTCGAGGGAGTCGAAACAATTTCTGAGCAGCGTCGGTAGCAGCCGGTTATTAATTTGTAATGTACCTGAGGCTTCCGGGGGGGTCTACGACCTTTTGACCCAACTCTGACCTCCTGCTGTAAGGCTACAGAAATCGGGGAGTAAAGTTAGACCGGGATCCAAAGTAGTCCCGCAGGTGCATTCGTAGCGAATCTCGAGGCTCAGCTTCGCCGCATTCGATTCACACGTATGTGCATGCGTACCACATAGATACACACATGCGTAGAACGATACGCGTGCACGTATGCTTTACGGATATGGTTAAGCTTTCAAGTAAAGGAAAACGCCGGGAATTAATTAATAAAGGTCTCGAAGTGAGTTGCAATCTTACAGATCCCGTCGGGGAGTCGAGTAGTTGATACAAAATAAGGCGGGAATTAGAGGTTGATGCGTGTGTAGTTAGACTAGGAGGAAGAGGATTGGAAGAGGGAGGTGATTTCGTACCAAACGAATTCGGTGTAATTAGATTACAGAAGCGACTTACATCTTGGTGAGGTTGACGGAGTGCGAAAGGGTTGCTGATCCGAGCGGTTCGTGTATCGTGTCGAAACCCGCCCCACGGCAGAGAAACTCTCTACCGTCAGCGGTGGCGTTGCAGCGATCCAGGGAAACCTGCGAGGGTGCCGTGCGCTCCGAATGAGCCGAGCATCCGTTATTGCCGATCGACAACAACAGTGATAATAACAATAACAACGAAAGTATAAAAGTGACAGCTGCAGCCGAGCGCCGTGGGCTCATGCTGCCGGACGCCGGCCTCGCTCCAGAAGGGGACGGACGACTCCTGTCCTCCTCCTCGCCTGCAGCCACTACCTTCTACCACCGCACACCGAATGCATCACACGGCGGCACATAGGCACGCATGCACGCACGCACGCATGCACGCATCAGCGTGTTCACGCGTGTATTATCACTCGCGACGAGGATAATTCCATGGCCCTGTTACCCTCGTTCGGCGGCATTATAAGTATGTCCCAACACGCGTCAGTCACCGACGATGCAAACGACGACCGACCGACACGAGCTGACGCCAAGTCGGAATGAAACGACGGTGCGGCGCCACCCACAACTAAGTATGCAAAAAAATAAAAGATAACCGCCACCGCCGCCGTCGCCGTTTCACCCTCTTGTCGCGAGGCTACTGGGCGCGGGCGCGTGTGCTCTGTGAAATACGGAGAGACGCTGGAGGCTGGAAGCCGAAGGAATGGGAATAGCGCGTCTGCTTGCAGCTTGCTCCGTCCGCTACCGCGAACTATTCCTGCGGAGAACCGACCGACTCTTTGACTGACGGCCGAGCGAACTACGCATGTGAGCGCGGGCTCTCAGTTCTAATCGCCCCACCGCCATCCGAGCTGTACGCAGCTGTATACATTATGCGTACCCTGAGCGATAGAACGCTGAACGATCAAGAGTTGCGGACGGTAGTCGCGACTCCGGGCAGTCGTTCAACTCGGGATTTTCGCTCTCTCCGCGAGCGGCACGCGACGCATCGTACCCGACCATCGACGTTTCCCGCGTCTGACGTCATCAAGCGCCCCTGCTACGTTTGAGAAGGGGAACGTTACCGCCGCTGCTTCGTCACCATCTCGTTGCGATATGTATGTACACTTGGTCGCACAGATTCTGAGACAACTGATTTCATCGACGAGACGGTTACGTTGGCAATGTCGAATCAACCCGCAGCGCCACCGCCGGCCAGCCGCGGAACTGGATAAATTATTTGTGGACAAAACGTAACGATAGCTCGGTGCCCGGGAGAAAATCCATAACAAATTCAGGGACATTAAATTTTCAGGACATTCGGGAGAAATAAAAAACAAAAAAAAAGGACCTGGACAACGGGAACTACGGAGCGCTAGTCCTGGAAATTAAGGCTCACGAAGATAGAGGACCTAGAGCGCAGAAAATACGGAGCGGTAGTCCGGGAAGTCAAAATTTAGCAGGTAGAGGACCTAGAGCGCAGGTATTACGGAGCGCTAGTCCTGAAAGTCGAGCTTCACCAGGTAAAGGACCTGGACAGTCGGAACTACGGAGCGCTAGTCCTGAAAGTCGTGATTCATCAGGTAGCGGGGCTAGAGCGTAGGATCCAGAAGGTAGAGGACCAACTCAAAATCTGCGGAGCGCGATTCTCGTACGTCCTCTCTACTCGGCGTTTATTTCCGGACTGACGAATTCGGCCAACTGATTTTCATCGTCAAAATTCAAATCTGGACCACCTCGTAACTAGTCATTCCCCTTACGCGGTCCTCATTTTCGTAACGCTAGAATATTGTTGCCCCCTCGGTAATGAAAAGTCACTTTGATACACGAATGCAAAGGGCACTGTACATAATCGACGCGACGTACGAGATATACGTTATTTCTACTACACATGTTGACAGAGTAAAATGAAAAATGCAATTCCAGACGGGAATCCCAGTGTTGCTAACACTCTGAATTCTCTCCCACTAAGACGACCAATCAATGCCACTGAAAAACCACTAAGCTTGCCCCTGGTGGACTGTATTAAAAATTTTATTTCAATTTAACGCGCGAATATTTGCCTAAAAATAATTATCTTATTTGTATGTATTACATGAATATCTATAATAGAATTTGGATCTAATTATTACTTTATAATACATGGTAATATAACATTAGCATTGGACGTCAATATACCGCTAATAAAATCGAATAAAAAAAGAAAAAACAAATAAACTTTACTGTTATTAGAACACAAATATTTATTATTGATGTAAATTGTAACATCCATAAGAAAAAAAGGAAAAAAGATTTACTTTTATGCTGTCATCTGATGATTAAGGAATTAAAACGTGTAAAAACTGATGACCAACCATACCACTGACAAAATCTACTAACCACTAAAAGTGAATTTTTTCTACCGTCCCAGAATAAAAACAACCAGATTTAATGGAAAAACTACTGAGTTGGCAACACTGGGGAATACACTTTTTAAAAATAGTTACTCAGTGAACACAAATAAGGCCATGTTCGTAAATTGACTGCCAGTACTAAAAATTCCCTGGGACAGAGACAGAGCTCTCCATGAACTCGGCAGCGCAAAAGAGATAAAAGATTGCTGACAGTACTGTCAGTCAATTTTCGAACACGGCCTAAATATATCATTCGCAGCAGAGCTTAAAAATACGATATTTCCAGGACACAAAAAAAATTCAAGAATATTTCCAGGACCACTGGGCACGATGCATAGAACTATTGATCTCTATAGATCAGTGCACAGAACGCTGCCCAAAAATACAAACAAGCGACAGTTATGTTTATAAATATTGATGATGAGCTTGCATTGCGGGACGCCGGCGGTGGTGTTGCAGGCTGAGTGATTCG
Source organism: Neodiprion fabricii (assembly GCF_021155785.1). Taxonomy (NCBI): domain Eukaryota; kingdom Metazoa; phylum Arthropoda; class Insecta; order Hymenoptera; family Diprionidae; genus Neodiprion; species Neodiprion fabricii. The sequence goes on from NC_060244.1 coordinate 2,856,383, forward strand.
GCATTACCAACGTAACAGACTCGTCGAAAAATAACTGCTCAGAATCACTGCAGCGAAGTGTACATTTAGGAATTAGTCTTTGGGTCATCGGAAATCCTCGGACGCGACCCGCGTGCGACCGACTTTTTACACGTCGGCTCCAGGAATTGACCCCTGCTTTTCGCCCTTGATAATGTTCTAATTATATGCCGTATCGTCACCATTTAACTCGAAGCGATTAATTGATGTTAGAAAATTTTCACATGCGCACATACACGGTAACACGTTATACGTATGAATCAGAAATCCTGGTCTACGAAGATTCGAAATTGCGACACGGGTCGAGTACAGCTAGACTCTCGCTGTTCCACCCCGCTGTGACCCGGCGCAGCTGACTCATACGCGTTGCAACACTTGCAAAGACCAAAATTGATTTTACCGTAGAACGAAAACTGGGACAAAAGCATTACAGCGAGCATAAACTGACAATGAAATATCTTAAGAACTCGAGGGGTACTCGAACGGGAACGTTACCCAGATATTACGGTAGAACGAACCAACGAGCTACTGTATATAGAGATGAAATCCCAACGGAAGCTTACTCGAAGTTAAATCGAAATTACGATTCCGACAGCTTTGACGAAGTTAGGGTGGAGTCGGGAATCATTGGCAATACAGTTAAACAATTCATATCTCAGACATTCTTTTATTACCGAAACTTTAAATTATTAAATAACTTCCGATCTTAAAGCGAATTGTTGAAACGTTATCAGCAACGTTGTAAAAATTGCACTGAAAATAAAGTAAAATCTACCTAAGCAGCATATATTTTCAATTTCAAAATACATCCCAATTAAACTTCATTCATGGCAATATTAATACGTATCTGTCTAGATACTCGTATATTATTGATCTACAAATCGTTTGTTATGGTGTGAAAGGTGAACCTAACATAAATAAATTACTATCAGAATATAATAAAAAAAAAAGTTTCGAGTTCTATGTGGTGTTGCGTACAGCGAGATTAATACCTAAGGGTAATGTTAAAATTCATCGATCTGAGAAAATAGATAAATAGCTGACAGACTCCTGATTCAAATGAAAGTAACCTGGCTTCCCTCAGCCTGAAGATCAATCAAGGTCCTACCTGACAATGATGTGTCGTTGTTAAAAGTTGGGCATCTTCTCTATTCCAAACTTTGGTACCCCCGAAAAATGTTTTTCTATTTAGCGTTCAGGTATCAAGTACCCTCCAACCAGATGGAATCAGGCTATTATTCTTTTGCAACAATTTGTTACACAAAGTAGGCTGCCAGCTGCGCCATCCTATCTTTGGGAGGACGGGGTTTGCCTCGACCACGACCCCTGCTGTGTCCCCGTGACCGGCCTGTAACTGGCCTAGACGCAACAGCTCTGTATTTTTCGACAAGTGCAACAAAAGCTGGTGTGCAAAAAACGCATCCTGTCAACTCCGTTGTTTCATTAGGTAGCTTACTTTTGTCCTGAAATAAATAAAAATTAATCAAACCTTGTAGATCTGCTTAATATAGAATAACTGTGACTTAAAGACCGAAAATAACTGAAAAATATTTTGGCAGAGAAGAAGGTGGCACATTATTCATTCTCTGATTCTCAACTTGCTAACGTTTTAACACGTTTTTTGTTAACTTTCATCAGAAATGATAGAGAAAAACGAATGTCAATTATCCAGTATATGCAATGAGTAGCTTGCACACATTATATGTGGTGAATACGAAGAACGAAATTAAACCAATGTTTATTCTTGTTAAAAATAATACGCTTTCTTCATCCTCGGTCAAATATTTATGTTGGCGAATGTGCGTTAAATTATACGAGGTAAATTCATCTTGGGAGCATAACTAAGAGACGGTTTTTGTTTCGATTCAAATCTCGGCATAATATTTCCAACTTCCCAGTTATTCTTACTGCCATTAAGCATCGGAGACCACTAAATTCAAAATGTAGCAAATGTCAGGTTTGCTGCCAATGTGCGGCACATTTCGTGTTACCTGTTTATATTCCACTGTGACACGCTGAGCTCCACAATCGCAGATGTCGGATTCTACACTAACTCGGTGCGCATCGTCAAACAAATGGATTATAACGTCGCATCGATTGCAACCGAGTTTCCATTTCGGTGCTGCTGATGGATCTAGTACTAGAATGCCTGTTTCACATTCTAAGCAACTGGAGATACCATTATTATACATTCCGTGTGGGCATGTTGGATGTGTGCAAGAATTACACCCGCTCATTCCCCGTTTCATATCCCTGTTTCAATAAGAGATAACAATCAAAAAATAATTGTGATAAATTACATAAAATCGCATTTCGTGTATTATTAAAGTTGATCTGCAATATTGTAGTATTACCTGAATGGAGGGTTGTTATAACAATACGGACAAAATGTATAGCTTTTTCCCTTAGCTCCAGTTGACCATGAGAGCAGTTCAAAGTCATCCAACGGGCATTTCAGTTCTTTATAGATTCTAATGTTTCCATTTTGAGGCAAATTGTATGTCTCGTTACACTGAGAGCAGTGCATGCGAGACGGTTTCGTTTGTATGTATTTCATATATCGTCGACACTTTCCACATCTGCATAAAATTAAATTGATCAATTACGTGAAGTTCACAAATTCACAATTTAGGTTTACGGAGCAAAATGAGTTTTGAATACCTCGAATGCGATTTACCGGATGCAGAAAGAGGTGAAAATGAGACTTCAAATAATTGATCCATTCCATCTATACTTTGTACAAAGTAAGTGAACTTTTGCTTAAATATTTCAACTGTATGCAGTAAAACAGCATGGAAGTCCGCTCTACCTTGTGCAATTAAATTCAATTGTTCTTCAACTGCGGACCTCATTGTAGGTAAAACCAATTCGGGATCTATCTGTAAAAAGTTTCAGATACAACAAAATTGGCACACATTCACTATTATGTTTTCAACTAATTGCCCACTTACTTTTTGATAACCGTGAACTAAAACTATACCCAGCGGCGTAGGAATGAGCCTTCTGCCTGCTGTAACAGTAACATAATTACGTATGCATATGTTGTTAATGTGTACAGGGATAGAGGCATCGGTTCCAATTCCATGCTTTTCCATTAGTGAAATGAGTTCTGCCTCAGTGAGATGATCTGGAGGTTGAGTATAGCATTCGAGTAGTTTTACCTAAAAAAAAAACAAAAAAATAACAAGGTTAAGCTGTAATTTCCACAGAGCAGAGTACCGAAGGACAAGAATAGTAATACCAACTTCGTGAATATTGGCGTTTTCACCACTCGTGAATTTTGGAAGAGTTTCGTTAGCTCCAAATGCCTGCCACGTAAGAACTGTAGTATATCCAGGATCTAGCAATGTCTTGCCGACAGCAGTAAATATTTCCGTTCCAATTTCAAACTTGACCGTAGTGCTCAGGTATTTACAGTCGAATGCGACCTTTGAATAGACAGTTCACAATCAATTGCAATCAAAAGCCAAGAGGCCATCGATTATGATTAATTACATGAGAAAATTGATTAGAATTTTTCTTGAGTTTGATTTGAATACTTGTATTAGCTGTCATTGTGATGCAAAATTCATCATTGATACTTTTTTGAATTACAAAGTCAGTAACAGTCACTCAAAATTTCATGAAACTCCTGTGTGATTTCAAAAGATTCTTTGTTTCGAATACTCCATTCTTCCTTCTCTCAAAAACTCTGTAAAGAATCTCTACCATTATTTGAGTACAAATTACCATACCGAAGCAATGAAATGACGCGTAATGTAATCATATAATCTCCAGGCGTCACCATCAAGTTCGTTTCTAGATGCACTTTTCATGGGTGTAATTGGCGGGTGGTCACCAGCATCATGCCCTTTTTTAGGCCTGTTCATTCCTGTTGATAATATTTTCCGTACATCTTCACCCCATTCAGAACTGTTTTGTTGCTGCTTTAGTGTTGCTCTAAAGAGTAACATAATTTCATGTTTAGGATACTTCACAACTCAATTATTTCGTAAATTAATTATTAAATTAATATTACGAAAGCAACAGCTTACAACAGGTCGAAATTTTCTGGATATGAAGTCGTTTCTGTTCTTGGATAACTAATGTACCCCTGAGTATAAAGCCGCTCAGCTATTTGCATGGCATGATGTGGTCCCATGCCCAATCCAGAGCTAGCAACTCGCATTAATTCTACTGTGTTGAGAGCTATTGGTCGTGTTTTAGATTTTTCTGTACTAATTATGCTCACTATCCTGAAAATTGATTGTGTTTCAAAATACATTTAAATTTAGTCTGTACTTTCAGATGCTCACATGTTTGTACTTAATTACCTAGCATGGGCGTGTTCCTTAACTTGGGCCAAAAATATATTAGCAATTTCTTTATCAAAGCATCTTACTCGATTCCAGTTTAATACAACATCTTGCCCATCCGAGGATTTCACGGTAACCTGCAGCATTATGATCGATTCGATTCAGATGACTTTGAGTAAATCAAACACAAAAGATTAAGGAAAATTATAAAAAATTCTTCTTTCATCCAGGGTGGCCACTCAATTCCGCTCACGGAATTCCCTGACATTTCCCGGTTTTCCCTGACTAAAATCATTATTTTTCCCTAACATTTTGATGCACAATTTGTGCAGAAATCACTAAAAACTATAGTAACCTAGGTAAAGTATGGCCAAATATATTAAAGTTATATCAGTTTTGAAAAGTTGTTCATTCCGTTCATTATGATTTTTGAAAGTTGACAAAAAATGGAAATTTCCATTTGTTTGGTCTTGTTAAGTATATGGTTTAAGAAGGGGCTCCAAGAAGCGAAATATTTTTAGAGCTATTATTTGAACATTTATGCTGTTTGCAATGAAAATCGAGGTTCGAAGAATTATGACTAATTAACGAATGTGTAACTTTTTGAAAAATAAACTTAAAAATTTTTTTCCAACGGGACATTTTTCTTTTAAGCGTTAAAAATACGTCACAATTTATCCAAATTTTTAAATTGATATTTAATACAGCAAAACAATTATTTTATGCGGTGTACTGTCTAGACGCGGCGCGTCTATGCCGTAACAGTTGCGCAGAGCCCTATGTTCAGCGTTAAATTAAAATTACTAATACTGAAGTTAGAATTCCGGGTGTTTGTACTTTTTTATTGGAAATTTCCTCCTCTTTAAGAATCTTTTTGAAATTTTCGCTAGCGCTTTTACTTTTTAAGTTATTGCCAGAAACCTGTGGCTTCGTTTTTTCTAGACTATTAGGCGTCGGTGAACTTGCGTCTCCACACGCAGTGACGGCCATAGATAAATCAAACCGATGTCTGCTCGTACTACTGAATTCCTGTGACAATCAACAACTAAGCTTATAATCGTCAATAAGAAGAGAAGAAAAATTGTGACGACGCGTTGATAGCATCTCAATTTTATGGACAAAGCTTTTGAAATCCGTGAGTTCTATAAAAAGTCCCTGACCAACCAAAAAATTCCCTGACATTTCCCTGACTTTTCCCTGACATACAAAATTCCCTGACATTTCCCGGTTTTCCCGGTTTTCCAGACGGGTGGCCACCCTGTCATCTGATGCAATTTATGATGGACTACGTTGATGTTTGAAAAACATGGGTATTAATTTCAAGAGCGCTCATCTTAGTTATTGTTGGGGATTGAAATTAATGTTTTTACTTGGCAAATGCTATGACTGTAAACCCAACTAAATCTTTCTGGAGTGTTTTCAGTTTGATAATTTGCTCTCCATTACAGTACAAGTTTCTGTAAGTCACATTCAATGTCAGGAGAGGAGTGATAAAATGAAAAATGAAAATGAAGTTCTGTACCTGAGTTACTTAAGAAAAGATATTATAGTCTAGAATTGATTAAATATTTATTCTGTATAAAAACTATGGAATTTACCATCATTACATTGCTTGAGAATACTAACAAATGTATCAAATCTGATAAAAAAAAAAAGTAACCTAGACAAAAAAAAAGATTTTGAACGGATATGATAATGGAAAACGAATAGATGCTTCAGCCTATAATACATTCGTTTTTTCCAACGACAACAAAGTGGCTCATTTAATATATCGTTGTAATGATAAAATCTTTAATGAATGAAAAAAAAGTACCTGAACAACCCAGTATGGGTCTGGTTTGAACGTTTGAATTTCGTCATGCCTCTGAACACAAAAGCCAAGCGTTGGTGTTTGACACGGACCATATGATATGAGCGATGCATCCAAGTCTCCATATTTTCCCTAGAGTAGATATTCATTGTATTGTATGAGATACCGAATATACAGTGTAATTAGTTACATAAGTGATTGTAATTCAAGTATATGCAGTGATGATTTCAATAAATAGCTATTATTGGTTGGCAAATCATTGTTTCAGCTCGTCATAATTGGAATTTCATCAGGACACAGCCTCAAAGATTATCCTGACATATATCAATGACACCTTTGGTTGCAGTTTTGCAAATCAAATGTATGGATTGATTGTCGTTTAGCATGTTTGTGTTTGGAGAAAAAAAAAGCGACTCGTACCTGGAAAAATTTGGTTTGAAAACGTGTGAACGCACATCCAATGCGCAGATCAAGTTCTTGCCGTGCATCTACACTCCGTGCTTCATTTTCATTCGGTTTACCGAGATTTGCTAATGCAGCTTTAATATCCTTCTCTGTGATGGCCGAAAAATGAGCTCTCCATATGTTCTAGATAAAGATGAGGATATCAAAGAATGTTTTTTCTTAATCTGAAATTATCCCAATAAATGAAATAGGTAAAATACATTTGGATCCAGCTCTCGGTGTAGTCCTTGTTGAACAGCATAAATAACTTCGTAACAAATGTTTTCACCTTCCTTGTCACAATCCAGCCATAATATTAAGTAATCACAATTAGCTCCTTCTTTAGCAAGAAAATAAGGAATCTTCAGCTTTGGAACTGCTTCTTTTTTTTCAGTTGGACAAGAGAATAATTCTACCTAAAATATTGATACAGGAAACGAATATTCAACAATATTACACAATGTGTATCTTTTCATGATTTTTAAATGACGTACATTGAGAAAACTTTTCAGAAATTGATTTATCTAATCATTTTTCTTTTATTTCAAAGACTAATTTTTAGCAAACCTTCATGAGCAACCTCACGTCTGTATTTACGATTTTCACAAAAATATGAATTTATTCTCACTGTGCGTCCCAAGGCCCCGAGTAAAAAGATTTTTGATACTTACAGGATCAACTTTGTCCCAATTATTATACTTTCCGTTGAAATCCAGACTCATAACGTGCCCGCAGACAGATGTCATTTTAAAATTCACAGTTTCAGATTTGAATGGTCCAGTCCATTCGTGAACAGAACATGAGCCATTTAAGCCTGTGTTTAAGACATTTAAGACAGAATAATATATGAACGGTTAAAAGGCGTTCACACGTTTATTGGCTACGTTACAGGTCTTCAAAGTATGAAATTGACTTCTAACCTACCTTTTCTAGCAGAGCACCGTCCATTGCTCAATATACCGGCAAGTGATGCGGCAAGGGACGGTTTTTCGGCTACCATTAATGCAGTCTTCATTCTGGGTCGATTAAATAGCGCGATAATTCTAGACAGATGTTTTCAAATTCTCGAAATTCCACTTTTATGTCACCGGGCACATCTACGCACATTAGAATCCCGGCACGAGTTCCAATCCCCTCCTCGCGCCGTCGGCATCGGCTGTGTGTGAAGTTTGTTGCAGATCCTACAGAGTGGATGCTGATGAGTACGGGATTCTTATTCTCTCTCTTTCTACGTACTATGAGTGCAAAGTCAAGTCTGGGATCATGAGGCGTGAGCTTGAAATTTTTAGTGATTTAATTTAGCGCATTTACAGCAATTTAAGGTCTGCTCGGAGCCGGCTCCGAGTTGTCATTGGGTCGGAGTTGAGTTGAAGTCGAGTCAGAATTGGGTTAGGATTTGCGAAACGGATGCTTAGACCATTCTCAAATTTGATAAATCCTGAAGCAATAGGTAACTCAATATGCCTTCGTCTCATCTAGACTTGTCTACATATTATTTGTACTGAACGTAAACCAAACCAATCTTGGCAAGATTTCTGGGGAAATTCTTTTGTTGATATTAAAAGTTATTCATCATCGATCAAATTTTGTCATGGATTTTGGCGGGATCTGTGAGTGGTGATGTTCCAATTCAAACAATCGACAATCAACAAACGATCGAAGCGCCATAATTTTGATAACTTGCCATTAATCTAACCGCCGAATCTTCGCGTGCTGCTCGTTAATTAATACAGTCTTTAAGTTGTGTGTGGTAATACATTTTCAACCGACGTCCTAAGTACGACTAGTTACTTAAAGTGGAAGAAACGTATAAACTAGCAGCGAATATTTTGGTTCATACCTATAATTTGTTAGGTGGTGGGACTAATACGGTGTCCAATCGTTTGACTGACACCGCGAAGACGTACAATGTCACAAATTCTGCTGCTTTAATTTTTATTCGTTATCATCTTAACTCGGGTGGAGTACGAAATTATTCAAATAACCCTCGATTTTCGTTACCAGATTATTGTAATAGAAAAACGTTTTTGTGGGATACTATCGAGTGTTGCATATATTTTAACGTACGCTTTGGGTGAAAATTGCTGCGGATTTGCGCTGCTAAGATTCATTACCACGTGAAGTGTCAATCGCAATCGTTCGTGTCGGTGAACGAATCATTTTGGGATAAAGTGGCGTCAAAATGACGTTATTATTCATGGATACCGATCATCACGAAGGATGTCAAATATTGAATAAATTCAGTGTCCAGAACAGAAATATGAGATTTAATCGGTGATTCCGGCACGGATTTACTCCAGCTAGGTGTTCAGGCTGGGCTGACTGTCACTATGCACCATGGGTAAGTGATTATGATTTGAAATTACCCTTAATTTCTGACTTTCACTCTTTTCAATTGTTCATCAATTGTAAGTCGTGCTGAACCGTATGGGGGTATGTGTGTAAGAAAAATTGACAGACAGCTGGTAAGTATGCATTTTGCGATACCGACTTGGCATCTGACGTACCCACACACCTGTCGTTACTTTTTGGAGACAGTGGTGTTACCGAATAACTCTTCGTCGATACCTCCATTTACCCTTGCACTTGTGAATTGCTAACCACCTATCGCACAACCAAATTCAGCTAAACCCCCCCGATCTCAGGATTGCAAGATGCGGAAATATTTATTGCACATGATTAGCCCAGCTTAGCTTCATTGGGTGAAACTGGATTGCCACCTTGATTATATTCGTTTAGGGCTGAATGTTTCAGAGCAGTAATGATTACTTTGTTTTCTTCTCACTGTAAAAATCTTTATTAGATCAGGAGTAATTTTTTGGTCCAAATTGGAAATACTTAAAATATTACAAAAATGACAGAGTAATTAAAAAATGTATTTATGTATAAACTTTATCTCACTTGTTGTAAATATTCTTAAATTCATGGTAACGTTTCCTATTTGAAAACTTAAATCTAATAAATTGTAATAATTAGTATTATCTAATTTGGAATTGTTGTTTATCATTTGAAGGTATTTTGATTGACTTTGAAAACTTGGTTCAGAACCGGAAAGGGGGTGTAATTATTTTGGGCATACACAGCTTCCAAATCTACATCAGCACGTAGGATCACAACTCCCGAAGGGTTCACTTTAACCTTAATCTTTGTTTGTGGTGTTAGTATTCCATAATCAACATCCTCGTACAAGTCCTGAAATCATAAATAATTACGTACTCGTAATGCAGAACATTAATTTACGTCAAAGTGGGTGCTGCTAATAGAAATTTTGTCTAGCTACAGAAGTTAAAACACTCGACTTATTCCCATTTAGTAAGATGAGTTGTTACTTGAGAAATATAGTACCCGTTGAGTACGAATAGTATCGGTTGATCACAAAAAAAAACATAAAGTTATTAAACTTGAAATGAAACTGGATGCATAATTAAACTCACCTCTACTCTGTAGCCTGCGGGATACGCTAGTCCAAGTTCCTTCAATGTTACAGAGACGTCTGATGGGGTACCGTCAGTTCGGCGATTAATGAATGCAATAGCATAGGAATAGTAGTTCTGGTAAGTTGGACTAATAGGCCTTGCCCAGATTTCGATGCCCTTGTGCTGGAAAAATACAAAAATCTCAGCTCTAGCTTTGTCACGTTGAACTCAAAACAATCTAAAACATGTGCTGCTGCAACACGAAGAACTTACCTTGTAAATTCTTCGGCCCTGAATTCCCAAGGGATCTTGATCGACGGCTATTATTTTTTTGTTTTGTAAAATTGCTTTGTATTCTGGTCTAATTGTCCTAAGATCCACTGACATGAATAGCGGCGCTGCTAGTATAGCCCACAAGGCCATTTGCGTTTTACTTTGTTCGTAGCTAAGCCCAAAGTTACCGACTATCAGCATATCTGGGTCGTTCCAGTGTCCAGGCCCGGCGTTTGGTGCAATATCATCTTGATTATCCCCAAAATAATCCATTATACTCTCAATACTCGCCCATGAATCTTGAATATCACCGAAATTTCTCCACAGATTACAGGTATCAGATATAAGACTGAAGTTTGGCTGAAAATCAAACCAATCCAACATTTGTTACGTCGTGTTTAGTAACGAATAAATGCCCCTATATGAGTAATAAAAATATAACAAACCTTCATGCCTGCAAAAGTTTGATAAACAGGCCAACTACACGAGTATACCATAGGTCTTCCTGTTCGATTCAAGTAATATCCAAATTCAGAATATCCTGAAATATGATTTATTAGTTGAATGTTCTTCATTTCTAAACAGTAAATATATCCTTCGAATTCAAACGATAATGTGAATTTGTACCTTTATCCATGTCTGATGGATGGGCATAGCAACCATCTAATTTTATGTAATCAACATCCCATGATGCAATGAGTGCAGCATCTTCTTCTAAATGACCCAAAATACCTGGATAACCACCACAGGTGTAATTACCATAATCTTCATAAATGCCAAATTTCAATCCCTTGGAATGTACCTAAATAATTATAATACCGATGTGGTTACGTGTCATTTACGAAAGTTTACCTGTTAAATTTTATACGTTTTTATTTTTGTCTATCATTTTATTTCACGAGTGCATCGTTAAAATAAGATTTCGCAAATGGCAAGTTGCTACACAGTTGTGTAAATTGCAAAACATCAGGTATTATATTTATTGTTAGTTAACAGTTTATGCAAACAGGTTCTTATCAAATACTGGTATTTATTTCTTCTTTGTTTCCCAGTTTCACCAATCGCTGGTGAATGATTTAGAATTCTACCTCAATTTACTATCGAAATGCTTACATAATCAGCCAGATTCTTGATGCCATAAGGAAAACGTTGTCTATCAGGCTTAAGCTGACCATCAAAGCCTCTCTCCCTTTCGAGCCAACAATCATCGATATTGATATACTGATATCCAACTGCCGCGTACCCTTCTGCTATAACAATATCTGTCATTGTGCGGAAAAGGCCATCTCTGTAATTGAAATATCACCATTGACTCCGGATACTCTACTACACAGTCGGTACATAAATAGTGAACATTTTTCACTCTTTTGCATTAACAATTGGGTTCGAGAGTGCGAAATTTCCATTATGCTTGTATTATACTCCAGTCTGTGTTGCTTCTGGTGAACATTAAAGAAAGACTAACAATGGCAAAACGTTTCTGGGGCATGTATGATTTCACACACGGGATACTTGAATATTTAGTTTCCTGAACCATGAAAGAGTTTCATAGCACAACATTCATTTTGTGGCACACTTTTATTATGCAATCAGCAACAGAGGCAGAGCTATATTGCCCCATGTGGTCCAAAGACGTCAATAAATGTAAATTTAAGCGAAAGTAGCATAACGTGTACGCATATATGGATTATCATCAGTTTTGAAATACCCTTACTATATAGCGATTAAACTTAGAAAACAGCATTATAAATTGAATAACCCTTTTTTTTTATTTTATCAATTCAAGGTGATCGTTCAACGACATAACTTTACAACCTTGAGAAAATACTTTCATATCACGTCCAATGTGATCACAATCAACGATTATCACTATTCGTATATAAATTTCCAGATTTGTCATACTGGGAATATTCATTTTTGAACTTTGGAAACACAGCGTTTGTTAAAATTCCCAAAATCTGAGCATCGAGAGGATCGACGATCTTTGTAAAATTGATGAAGCGTTGTAGTTAACTTACCTGATGCAATTGTCGGGATCATTTTTGCAGTCTGTATTGCATCTGAACCTCTCCCAGGACAGCCAGCCCATAGGTGGGGTTCGGACGAGGCCATTTTCAAGTCCAGCCGTAAATTTTGCTATTAAAACCACTGCGCACCATATCCAAACCGTCTGCACCATCCTGCGACACGAGTTTAGAATTATTGCTTCTAGTATGACAAAGCATCGGCAACAGGGCGTGAAAGATAGTGGAAACTTGTTCAAGCTCTTCTGTTTCTTGATACGAATAAATGTGATAAGAACGTATGAGAACACGTCATTAAAACGGACGTATAAACGAGAGTTGAATAACACTCATATCCACCTATGTGCAACACAGTACAAAGTTTCCACAAGACTGATCCAATATAACTGACTTCCAAGCCAAAGCGTACTTTCACCCAATGCCCCATTTCATTTTTTACACACACGCATCTCCCCAAGACTAGTACGCCAAGACTTCCTTTCATATAGCGACTATATCTCTGATTGACATTGCGATATAATTACTGACAAAAAAAACAAACTGTACCAACCCTGTTTTTCACTTTGTTTACCGGCGTAGGGACTTTAGAGGTCATGGCTAAAGCTGACACGCCGCTTTGTACGAAATCGAGTGTAACAAACTTGGGAGAATTGGCAGATTAGATAGGCATGTCTACGTGAATAACAAAGAACAATAGGGACAAAGAAGAAAATGTGAGCAGAGCTATCGCTCTTCAACTATCGCCAAATGTTCTTGCTCGTAATGACACTTGTACTTATTGTTGAAAAATGGTGAAAAATCCACCATACTAAACCAATTTTCTTCACGCTTTTCAATGGCGTTTAAAGAATCGAATATTTTTGATTATTGACGTAAACCGTCACTCAAGTCAGATTGTTTGGTGGTTAGGCTATAAGTTAGTGGGAGAAATGCTAGCAAGATTTTCTTACTGAATGAAAATTGAATCGAATCAAGACGAGTCTCGGAAACAACTAGTCCTGAGCATACCTACAGTTGCCTTTCACGCGTAAATAAAGTAAATCTTGCCTTTCGTTTATTATATTCGAATTAACCAACCCTAGGCTGACAGCCTGGGAACATAACAGCTGACTACGTAAGCGGATAACTCCGGCAATTCCGACCATAGATGATGTTTCCCGACATAGGAATGCGATCCATTGGCAATTTTGCCTACCCGTCGGCACTAAACTCTATTTGTCCGTAAAAATTTGCCCGATGATAATGTAGAAAGTGTGTTTTCATGAGTTATCAAAAGAATTTAATGACGATTCGACGAAAGGCCGAGAGTGATACGGCATTCAAATGCTAATGAATATCCATCCGACATGACCAAGTTGAAGTTAGCAACGTTATCGTAACGGAGCATCAATTGGAGAAAATATCACCGTTTTCTTAATTTTACAATGAATTTTGTGTAGCTAAGATTTCGAAATATGAGCGTGTTTTGTTTTATTACGATTTACTGAATTTCAGGCAATTCGAAAATCGCGAAATAACGGTTTTTCCTCAGCACGAATCGTTGCGATAACGTTACTAACTTCACTACGATCCGACACGCTGTTCGGTCCGAGCTACCTTAGTTGATATCCTTGATTCGCTACATTGAAGAATACGCGAAAGCCTACAAGCTTCTATATTTCTGGATCCTCGATCTATTTTTCATCTACATATTCTTACGTTTATATGATCAAGAACAATCGGTTAACGTCTACTAGACGTACATAATTAATTGTACCACCACGCATTGTTGTAAATCAATGTTATATTTCTTTATTTATTTTCTCCATTTTTTCGAAAGTCTAGCTTGATCGGTTTCCAAGTCATTTATATTTTATGTTACCTCACCGAAGGTCGGTTCGATAATATATATATATACGTGTATATGTATATATTATGTATCAGTTGTATAAGCAGACCGTATATATTGTATATCGGTACGAAATCTGCAAGTATAAAGTGAAACTTTCGGTTTATCGATTGGCAGGTGGCTATTAAACATCACGGTCAAATCGCTTGGTTGACGATGAATAACTAATTAAACAAACTGATACAGATATAGAATTTATTTATACAACATTGCTGTGTCTATCCGCCATTACCGGTTGATTATTGTAATTTAAAATTTTGTTCAATTTCTTCAATTCACGATAAATATGTAATGTTCACAAAATAGTTCGTTTATCTGCAGCCAACTTGTGAACTATAATCCAAGCTTGATTGTCTGAGAATACAAATAAGTGTAGGTGTATTTGGATGAAAATAAAAATTGAAAACGATAAATCTGTGTAAAAATCAGCGGCTTTGAGTAGCTCGAAAAATCTGATGAAATGAAGTAACGTGTAATATACAGTCAATTTAGTACTAACGGATTATTTAACTACGATTAGTTAATTTTTAAATAAAATGTCGTAGATGAACGAAGTGATAGAGTAAGAATGCGTAATGATGAAAAAATAAGAGGATTACAATATTGAATTTTGAAAAGTGTGAAAATTTATTTCATAAAATTTTAAAATATAGAATGTCGAAAGAGACAAAAGTCAAAAAATATATGTGTATGGGATTGTATGGAAAAACCTAAAATATAGCACTGTCAGAGTTCTGAGCACAAAAGCTGCAGGAACCACCGCGTTTTCTATTAAGTTCATATTTGTTCTTTTTTCCTACATTATACTCTCCTTTCATCGCATTGAAACATTACAGTATGTATAGCCTACGTTACTCCTGAGTACCAACGATATCCACGTGGGAAAGAATTTTGAATCTTGGTCCAGCGGTTTTCCATTTATTCGTGAACATAAATTATACAAAAAGAAATATAAAAAATTGTTTAATAAAGCTAGTAGTCGTCCAGAGAAGCGGACCTGTATTACGGATATGAAAGCAAGGTTGCATACTTTCAGGTGTGATTTTATTTTCAACTTTTTACTTTGTCTTTGATCATTCCCGACTCAACGAATTAAGACGAAACGAATTTCAGGTCAAGAACGTGTTAAAATTAAAACATGGCAAAACAAAGGTTTGAAAGATGTTTGATTATTTGTATTTATTAATTGTAAATACTAATTGTTATTAACAATATCAGAAAATTCGTGTTAGTCTACTATTTTTCGTTTTCCGTCAAAATATTTATATAGTTCGTCAGATCCAAATGAAGGATATCTCATTTTACACCCAAATGAATTTTTTGCAAATTTCCTGTGCACAGATTTTTTTCTCCAGTCGATGAGTTGGTGAAAAAAAAAAACATTCAATATTTTCATACAATCGTTACAATTTGCTGGTGGCGAACTCACGATTTATCGTTAGATAAGAAAAAAAAAAAAAAAAAAACGGCAATATTTTCCAAAATCTAACTTGTACCGCAGTTTTCAATTCATTCATCAAAAATTGATTAATACGAGTATGAAGAGGTGTTTACAGTTAAAAAATCAATGTTTCCATATATTTCCTCTCATAACCGCGGTCCACGAGTGAAAATAATCCAAAAATATGTAGAGAGCGACAGAGAGCGAGAGCGAGAGCGAGAGAGAGAGAGAGAGGGAGATGGAAAGAAGGATTCGTCCGCCTTTTTTTTCTTTCTTTCTTTTTTGTAACACTTAATGCGAATGCGAGGCATAATGACTTACCTTCACTCGTGGATTGCAGTCCTTTTGACTGACAACAATGCAGGGGAGATGATAGAACTGCCGCTTCCGTAACTCTTTGAGTGGTCAAAGATGCCGGGTAGAGTTTAATATATACTGTAATTATTGCGTGTTTCATAAATTTTTATCTCATCTATCGTCCGTTGCTTCATCCAGATCAAACAGAAGATACGATTTGATTTTTTGTACAACGAATCTTATCTTTCAAAAACTATGTCACTTGTATGCGTGTTGCAAACATTGTCACGTATCGTTGAGCATTGTGAAATTATTTTTTCACAATATCTTCAGAATCCCCCACCTCTTAATTGACAAGTCAAAAGAGAAAAATCTCTCTCCGCTTTTCGAATCGAACAGTGCACGGTTTATTATTGTTGTTATTGTCGTTGTTTTTGCCGTTATTATTCCTTCTGTATAACAGTGTGAAAGAAAACAAAAAACCTTTTAGTACTTTGATTCACTGCGGTTTACAGAAATTGATCTTGATTCATCACGATATTTAAATTTTTTTGTTTCTGCAATTCTCACGTTTTAAGATTGTTCAAGAGTCGAGAGTCTCGATCTCGTGGAATGAAATATCCCACCTGCAATAGGCAATTGACTTTAAAAAAGTCTGTCTTATACCGGGGAGTAACCGGCACCCACTACCTACTACTCGCGGGCAGGCTGTCTCTCCGGAGAATCAGTGGGAGAGAATCAACTGGCAACTGCTATAATCAGGGTATAACCCATAAGCTGTACACATACATTCGCGTGCAGAATCGGCGCTGTGCCGCGAAACCATGCCACTGGTAGAAATGTCAAGATTCGCCGAACCAATAGCTGTTGAATATATTATTAGTCAATCTTACGCGTTGTGCCGAACCCAAACATCGAAGAAAATTGTATACCTTTCGTCGTTAAATATAATTGTCGAATTTTAAACGCAGTTGATTAAGAAAATCGTAATTACCTGCTTCGTCTGCGGTATTGCTCGAAACGACGTCTTATTCGAACATTCATTGATGATCTCGATCGTCGGCAAACTCAAAACGTCCGGTATGTTTCATTCAAATTCAGCGCAAAAAGTTCGCGTATAATTTCGTCAATACGCATGGCTTTGTACAGATTTAATGGGTCTACGTTATGGAATGGGGTCATCGAAGCACGAAAGTTTGTTTTCACGTATATTTGAACGCATGAAAATTTCTCTCCTCACCTATAACTGTTCAAAATTCTAGGGTAGTTAGCTATTATCGTTACCGTTACAATATCCGTCCTATCAAGTACTTACGATTAACATTATCGGACACAACAGTCGTACGCACGTATTACTGTACATGGAAGTGATAGGATCAAGATCCATAGTCGACCTAAATTTTGAAAACGTCACTTATGATATAACATCTTTATACCCTCTTCTCGAATTGAAACTATTACATAAATCGCATGCCAATCCGATGGATTATTATTTGCTACTAGCTAATGGTAGCCCCTACAAACTATAAGGTATCCCCATTTGCTAACTTCGAACCGGAATTCAGCGTCCCACCAATTTATCTTCTCTCTCTCTCTCTATCTCTCTTTCTCTCTACCTTTTCGTTTTTTACCTCGCATAACGTCACGAATCGTGGTGATCGTTGCTAGATTGGGATGTGAATGTATCAGGTACAACAAGCTATACCCTCAAGTCTAGCGATTGAATGAAATGACGTAACACGTCCAGCAGCTATATATACATATATATACGTATATATATACATACATATATAAACTTAGCTCGTTATATCGAGGAATAAATTACGGTGTACGATATCATCCCGTTTCGTCTAATCTCCTATCCCTATATATATATATATATACACACCTATGCTTGAAACGATAGGGATGTACACCTATAATAATCCTGCGTACATGTATCATGTGCGTATAAACACGTATCGGATCACGCCGAGGCGTGCGTACGTACGTCTGATTGAATGGTAATAACAACAAAAATAATAACAATAATAGCGGCGAAGAATAATAACGATAATTTTGAGCCAGAGCGCCGTTTGAAGTTCTCTACGAAAATATGTGAAAGGTGAGAATATGTGTCGCCTGGTTGTGCGTTCTTATACGTACCGCCTTACGAACTGTACTAACAAATGTACGTATGCGTTCCATATCCTCTCTCGCATGCGGTATACGTATGGTTAAACGGAGGCTACGTCAGAGGGTGATGCTATAGCTGGTCCCCGGATAGGCGATATCGACATCACCGAAACGTGAAGGATCAAATATAAGACAGGGATGAAGGGTGGGAGGGAGGGGTAAGGATCAGGGGTTCGGGTGTATAAAACATCATATACAGAAGCGTAATGCGCCAGCCAACGGTGGCTCCGTCTCGCGGAGAGCTTTCGAATTGCAGTAGCAACCCTCGGAGCTTTATTCCCTGGTCGACTGATACGGGACCACCATCGGATAGACGGTGTGCGGGTTCTCCGTCCCGGTCTGATAAGTTTATTACGGAAAAAAAGAAATTCCTCGATTAACCCTCGACGCGTAAACTCGATCGCTGTTCTAACAATAACGGGACGCGTATTAAATTAACGCAATTATCGTTTGTCGTAAAGTCGTGCAGACCACCCCCTCTTATTGGCGTATATAATTAATAATACTTCGACCGAGACACCCGTGCGTAATACAAACTGTGTAATATATTGTATTATGCCATGTAATATAATGCATTGTACAGTTTATACGTATATACATATGTATATATAATATATACGTACATACCCATGTATGTATACTGTATGTCGTATGATATTTGTGTATATATATATATATGTATACGTATATCGGCAGCCGGAGAGTTGAATTATAAATCACATGAATAGTTATGGCGTTCGGCAAGATCGTTGAGACTGCGGTGGTAAGAAAAGTGAATCGTCGTCGTCGTTTTTGTAATTTTAATCCAAACTCCAAACGAAGCGACATCGCGAAACAAAGATGAAGAGAGGCTGCACCCGCTGACATGATAAAGGTATACGCCGTTTCTAAACCCCACCGTTTTTACTTCCATATTTAACTTATCATTAATCGATCACATCCCCACCCGTCGTTACGAATTTCATTCCGATTCCCACCAACGGATTGCGTCATTCATGCATGCATTCGTTTCACCCTCTGCATCGCCGATCCAGTATGTTATACATGTTGTATATATATATATATATATATATATATATATATATATATATATATATATTATTTACAAGATCGTTTCGCTAAAGCTGATGGAAAAAGACGCGCGATATGTTATCTCTTGCTTTTCGCATAGATGAGAAAAATCGCTGAAAGTATACGCGTCCTATCCTATCGAACAATACTTCTTTCCTATAACCGTGCCTAGTGATGTAATGCAACAGACAATGCACGGCGAGCGAGCCGTAAGATAAGAGAGAGGCTCTCCTCTCGCGCAGATATATCGCCGGCGTGTGCATACCCGTAATACATTTTCTACCGCAGAACACTATCCGAGGATTGTTGTAATTATATGCTTCGAACGTACATATTTCTGTACAACAGTCACGGCACAAAACGCGATATCATTATCTTCGCCGACACGCGATTGTCTTAGACACGTACGATGTACAGCGTCGTATTTCACGCTCTGTACTATCGGCAATAATTTCGTCACGTACGATATAAAAATAAAAATGAAAAAATAAAAAAAAAAAAAAAAAAACAGGTTACTTATAAACACCATCGATCGCATCTCGAGCGATTTCTTAAAAATCAACAGGATTCCGTCACATAACGAACAGGATATCGCCAAAGCTATAGATTCATCGTTTCGTTGCATATGACATATCGTACGTGCGTCAATGTATGTGTATGTACGGTACGTACGTACGTAAGTACGTAAGTACGTTTAATATCTATATAGAAGCATAGTGTTTACCGTGCTTTATAAATAGGGCGGTATACGGAATGCGGATAAATCGATACGCGCTGCTTTCATTCATGGCTGCCACCCTTGCGCTGGCACGCTGCGAAGCTTCGGCTGTTCCTGTATCTACTGCTGTATCCATCCCTCCCCCCCTCCATCTCCGCCCATTACAGGTATACCCTTATATATTATATATATATATACACACATATATATATATATATATATACATATATACGCGTTTGCCCACGTCACCCGCACGTCGCCCACGCCGCCCCCGCAACACCCCCTCTTTGCCTCGCCCCTCCGCAACATCCATTCCTCCCTACCTCCCTTCATCCCTCCATCCCTCGACACTCTTTCAGGGAGCGCGCACATTTTTCGCCCTCCTATTTTCAGCACATTCACGTTGTGTAGATGTTCACGGACCTGTATAGATATACATACGTACACGTACGCGTTATACTACGAGGGTACGGATGCCAACTGTCATGTGATAGATTGTTTCTTATATTTGTTGAATTTATTATCATTGCTGGTTTGAAATAATGGAGGAATAATATACTTGTAACTGTATTTTGTTGGGATTTTTTTATTTATTTATTTTTTTTTTTGAGTATTCCTGTTACGAAGGTTAAACTGTACGCGCGTCTCGTTGTAATTATTATATGTCGGATCGTTTCTCGCTTGTGCAATTGCATGCTGAATATTGTTACGGTTAGAGAAACTATGAGACAGGAAGATTCATTAGTTCGCTAGATTCGCATGACATCTTTGTTGATCGAATTGAATAATTATTTCTGTATTTCAATGTAATTCGTGGTGTGTAATTGTTTCGCGTTGCAACGATTTAAAGTTAAAACAATACATTACGGCTAAGGATAATAATTGTATTATTTATTTGGCCGAAAGTATTGTTGTAAACGTTGATATTTATGCGTGTTTGTGGATAAAATTCGTCTTTCGTACAACAACACCCGTTGCGTCAGATTCGGATTGCAATACAGTTGTACAGTATTCAGTTCTATCTACCGAACTCCACGTAAATACATGTCGCGTTTGATATTCAGGTTTTATTATTAGGTAATTTATTGCTCAGTGATGCAATGAAAGAATACGAAAAATCCATCTAAGCTGTATTCTTTAATCACTCTGTAATACTTGTACAAAATATGTCCAGTTATTGCCGCATCTACAACGTTAATAAAAATGCTGCAACCCGCAGGACTTGTAATTATCAGTTACACAAGTGCGTGTAAACGTCAATTACCATTCGACCAGAAATCCTCGCCTTTTATTTTCAAGAAAAGTGTGACGAAGGTCCGGGTGGGTGCAATTCGAGAATGAAAGACGAATTAGAATTCTATGGACTTATACACCCTCGAATCGAATATTGTTACATAGTTAAAATAAAAAGAATGTCCCGGCAAGTCCACTAAAATTTACAGATTGATTTGACCATTTTTTAAAAATTTATCTGTACACGCTCTGTACTAAATTGTATTTATATTACTTAATACCAAATCTTCTTTCGTTTTTTTTTCTTACGGAAAATCGCAGGATATTGTTAGTAAATTGATTGTCAGACAGTAATATGGTTACTAGATAATATTAAAGTCATCGGTACTATTGTAAATAAAAATTGTCATTAATCTCAGTCATATTTCTTGAAAGCTCACTGGAAAAATCCTATTTTCCATTCCAAAAAAACGTGCGAACCCTGTAACGTAATATTTTACCCAATATTTTCAAGCCAATGATCGAGCCAACTCCAAAAGAGTTGTAGGCATGTCCCGGAGCACCTGCGGTAGCCCATCTTGCCTCTCTCTGACTCGTCTCTTGGCCTATTTTAAATATCGCGATGCACCCTTCGTCGCAGCCCGACAAGTTATTGACCTGAAAGAGACGTTTAACGTTCACGTATATTCGTACTGGAGGACAATCTGTTTTAGCCAATTTTAGCTTTCTCATTAAGATCACTGTTGCTATATTTTCTTGCAACTGTTGCGAAAATTTAATGCTCGTGCAGCAATAAATTGACGTTAAAGCCTTATTTAACTAAAAAACTAGAGTAAACCGAAGAAACTGATTTTGCGTTGGAATTACCAAAAAAGGATCGACGATAGCGCAAAATCGTTAGGCGTACCTCGTTTTTCGTAATACCAACAATATTAAAACAGTTTTTTCAACGATACCTCTTTTATTCAATTTTTCTAGTTACTGTAACAAATAAAAATTTTCGCTCTTTACGCTCTTACACAAGCATCCCGGTGTTGCGCAGCATCGTTGCTACAGATTTATAAATCATGTTATACTATCGCATGCCGCGAATGATCGTTGTCTTATAAAGTTGTAGAGCTTTGCGTTCAATGGGAGTACCCACACAGACCGAGTCCCGAAGAGCGATTTATCTTCGAACCCGTTTCGCGCCAGAGAAAGTTGTGACGTCGATAAATTCCCCGGTTCTATGTAATATTGATCATGCTTTTGCTTTCGCGCCGATTGCCTTATGATTTCGTTGATTCTGTGCGTGGCTCATCTTACACCCTGTTTTTTCTACGCGCGTGATTCGATTCGGATTTATCTTTTATACGCTGATCCATCTGGAGAAAGAAAAGAGGATGAAGTATGTAATTTTCGAAAGCCGACACCTTGTAATTCATTCTAAAATTGCGCAATAATAATTTTTTCCCTGATCTTTCGTTTATACGTCAACGTCGCTAACCTCAGCGTCACAGAAAGAAGATAACTCTGCGATTAATGGCGATAGATCGTTAGATCAGTGACCTTGGTATTTCCTACCTAGACATACCCGAGATTCACATCTCATATTTTTCGGTATTTATCAAAAGGCGGTATGCGGATCTAAACGCCGTAAAACTCGTAAAACCCGATTTCAATCTCAAGGAGTTTACGACTCTGACGCTTCGATTATTTTTTGTATTCATTCTATTCGTCGTCGTCATTATAATACTAATTGATCTCCGATCATTTGTAACTTTGGGCGGGGATTATATTCACAGGAAACCACGAATATATAGTTTCGATGAATCCACGAGCTCCGATCGTTTCAGATTCTCGAATTGAATACAACAATCTTGAGGTAGGAATTTTCGAACCACTACCGTACAAACGTTGATCCGATTGATTGAAACGGTCCTTGAGAGTCAAGTCCTGGGTTCTTTCGACTCTACGTACAATCACGATTACTCGGCCGTCTACCGTGCATGGGCCGAATGGTGGCATTTGCAACTTCTCGGTGTTACTGCAAGGCCGAGTGGAGGGTGAAGCATAAAAGAAGGCGGTGTGCGTAAAGCCGTGGTAAGTCAATTTTTACAAGGCGATTTGAAGGCGGGGGAATTATTAGCTGCAGAGGTTGTCCTTACCATTGGCACGAAAGGAGAGTTCGCGATTTATATACCGAGGACAAGGCTGTTTAAGCAACTACGCTTCAAGAATGTAACCCGAGAACTTGTCGCTGCAACGTTTCTATGTATCTACGTATACAATTCGTTTTTTACCGCGCGCTTATAGTAACTTTAATCCCATTTTTTCCCCTTTTACTATTTAGGTTTCTAGGATGCAGCCGTTAACCATAACCCTGCAGCTGCTGCCGCGCTATACTATCTGGCACGCTGATTGTTTTTCCTCCGATGTCACACGGCTTCTTTGTTCTTTCGCATTTTTTTTTCTTTTTTTTTTTTGTTCTCTTTTCTTTCTCTTTCTCTATCTTTTTTCCCTACCGTCCATTTCGTGCCTCGCAATTAAGAACGCGTATATGCAATGCATATTGAGATCACACCTGCACGCGATAATATCACGTTCACACCGCCGCCCCATCGAGTCAAATCAATGTTGGTGGAATCGAAAAAAACGGGGAAAATCGAAAATTTCAGAATCGATCAAATCCGAAGAAAAGATCTTTGTCCAGGGATTTTAGGGATCGCTGATAACTAATCTGAAATCAAATTTCAAACATTCAAAATGGTGGATCCAATATGGCGGACGAATATTTCAAATTTGATAGAATACGGTCAAGAACTTTATGCAGGGGTCTTCGGGGTCGTTCATTGGATTCACCATGCTGTATTTTTAAAGTCTGATTTCAGATTCGTAATCAGCGATCCTTAAAATCCCTGGACAGAGTTTTTTCTCCGGATTTGAACGAATTTGAAATTCTCGTTCGCCATCTTGAATTTTTAAAATCAAAATTCAAATTCGTAATCAGCAACTCCAAAAACTTGCAATTTATGTAAAACATGTATACGTGTAGAGGGGTAACTTTTTCGGAAATAAATTGTTTCAACGTTCATGTAATCATAACGAACATAACCTATTTAAATTGACAACATTTCAAGTGGACCGTTTTAATATATTGTAAGTGAGGAATAGGAATTGGACCGAATTCAACTCTAAGTGCGAACTATAAATTTGATCCTCATTCTCACATAATTCGTATAGAATTGAACTCGCATTTTGTTTCGGACCTTTATATACACACCATAACCGAAAGATTGAGGCAATAATGATCACTGTACGTATAATCATAAAACGTGCATGTATAACGGCAAGTATTACGTAATCGAATCATCAAAGTATTTCACGATCAGAAGCTAGGTTGCTTTCGAGCTCTCTATCCGCCAATATTCAACAACTTTGCTTTCAAACATCGTCGTAGTGAAGTACGTCGCTCTTCCCCCTCCTTTAATCTTAATTGACATTCCTTGTCACCGGCTCTGTTTCAAAGATTCTCCGCATTGCATTTAATAATGAATTTTTTTTCTCCATACGTCGATATAACTTCACGGCTAAAACTCTTTCTACCAGGCGCAGATTCGCTTATCATACCAAACTTCTTGCACGATGAAACCCTTTAGTCTTCACTCTTTCTTTTCCTGTGCGCGAATAAGATGTTTGTCGATGATCCGCCAAATTTTTGCAAAGGGCTACGCATATCGCATATCCGGTAGTTTCGGAACGTAAGTTATATACTTGGACTTGTGGCCGCAGGGTTGATACTTAAAATTTTCGTTGCAAATCCGCCCTCCCCCTCCATCACCGCCGTACTACATGGCCCTCGGTTTTCATCGATCTACACGAGCCTAGTTGCCTTGTACCTGCCTCTGCAGTGCCCTAAATATTGCTTTGAGAGGTCTTCATTTTTTTCGTACCTATACACATACTGCGATTATACCTATGTATAGTACCCTAGTCACTTTGAGATACAGACATAGACTCGGCTATACGTATATCATTGCTTTCACAGTCGACACAATGATCAGATCGAAACTTTGTATCTTAATGTTAAACGTACTGTTTATTACACGTACGTATACTTTTGAAGCCTTGAGATTGATTATAAAAAGTTGGGCTGGTTTTCTGTGGTAAAGCATATCCATAAGAAGTGATCTCCCGTTTCTTAAAACGTCCGGCTCTCCCGGTCAGGGTTGAATGCTATTCTAAATTTTTTTTCCCCGTCCTAATCTGCTCAGTTCGTGTCGTGCGTTTCTCTGTATCTCAGCATCTCTGCAAACTGGATTTAGATTTTACAATTTTTTTTTTTCTTCCGCCTCCCGTAACGCTGTATAAAAACAGATATAGCCGTACACGGTTGTTGTATTGTTTAGCAGTATAACCTGCACGATATTCGATGCTTGAATCAAGTCTGATACGCCATAACGGTGTATAAGATAAACTCCCTTCTCACTTGAGGTTTGAGAATTATATAGATTACTTCAGAGGCTGAAAATACTTTGTTAATTAACACTTTTCCTGAATTATCTTTCCGGTCAATTTCTATACGCCTATAATATAATCTTTTTCACAAATGTGAATAACAAACCGTGCACGGATCGTCCGGCAACAGTTGATGACAGTACGTTATACGCGTCAAAGCGGAGGCTGGAGACTTGACATCTCATATTGTAAACTATGTTAAACTAGTCCATGGAAACTGGAGGTTCGGCCTGAAAGCAATATCGAGTAAATTCATCGCGCAGTCGCTGGCTGCTTTCGCTGTCTGCGGAGAGATGACGAGCCCTTTGATGCGTGCACAACCGCCCTTCTTCAAAGTGCACCACGTACCGACCCGCAGTTGCAGTGGGCCGAGTATCATCAGCCATGTTCGCCACTCTGAGGCACGCTACATCAAATTTGCATTACCGTATCGGTGCTGCTTCTTCGACGCGTCGGATTAACCATCGAGCTTGTTGGACTTTCGCACTTGCATTTTGATTCCACGACACTGACGATCTTATTTATTGCATCGGTGTCATTTGTTGCGTGCGTTTCCGCCCACCATTCGTGGATATATTCTTCTTTCTTACAATTGTCGTCTACATATTCTTATGTCACACACCCATGGACAAGGACGTGGTTGATCTCATCATTTTTCTCGATGTTTGCCGGCTCTACTTACAAGCCAAAAAGAGGGCCAGGAACTTAGGAACCCTCTGGGCTATCCTCACTTTTATTCGCACCGAAAATCCCGTCTCCTTTTTACGCTGGTGCCAAGCCTACAACGTCCCTTACTTGATGTACCGCAAAACTCACCTTGCGAGACGACGGCTCGAAGATACTGAAAGAAATACCCTGAACCTTACGAATCTTCTTCGAATTTTACAACGATTGTTTTACTGCCGGTGTCTCCAACCTCCCGTAGTATCTAGTTGGGAGTTTGATTAGCCCTTTGTGGCTGCTGACTGCCGCTTTCAATCAACTAACGAATTGGGTAAGAAGAGAAAGAATTAATATGATTGTAAAAATAAACCTCATACTTGCATTCCGATGATTGCTTCAACTATTGGTAAATTGTTTTTAACCATTGAAACGGGTGAGTATTCATTCCTGCTCTTCCTGCTTCTTGGCTAGTCTGTTCAGCAGTTTTGAATTTTACCTGCGTCTGTTTTTTCGCGGTACGACTAATCGGCGTGTCATTTATTTTACCGTTCTTCGTGACTCCGTTTTATGGCGAATGCAACGCATGCAATTGAGTGAAGTGTTTCATGGAATATCACCGTAGTTCTACGACGTTGAAGTCAGCAAGATTCGTGTATAGAGGAGTATATTAGTATTCGTGTATATTCAACGAGTCGTGTTCATTTTATTTACATGTATTCGAAAAATAACTCAAGACCAAGAAAAAGATCGAAACTGCGCTAAAAAAAATATATATATATATCGTAAAGAAGAGAAAATCGTCTGCTGTTCAAACAAGTCAATTAACGGTCAGGTTTCTCCCATTCTCCATAACCAGTACAGGTATGATAAGTTTACAGAAATTCTCGAACTTGATGTAACGCGTATAATCGTCTACGTACATACACACCGCGCAGTAAGCGAGAATTTTTATTTTTGTGAATAAAATTGTACACGCTACGTCGGGATTACTTTACTTGACAAAGAATGAATAGAGCCATTATACAATTCATTCGTATAACGGCGGCTTGCATGATTCACCTGAATAATAATTAAACACTTTTAGAGTTGGTCATAAAACTGCAGGCTTGGTTGTCCAAAAAATAATTCGAGTGTCTGTAACCGGTAGAAAACTAAAATATGGAGTTTGTGAAAGTGCACAGCTTAGATCCAATTACTAGAATTTTATCTCGCCGATGTGGAGAATTTCTTGAAATTTGTATGCTTACAACGCAGTCCCGCTTAAGTGAGAATATGTAGCTGTGTCGTAATAAGTTTTCAAATAATAATAAAATCTGTTGAACGTCTGCGTTATTGTTATGTTTTGATTAAAAAATATTTGGATCAATGCACGTTATCTGCTTGGAAAGGTACGTACAACAGACTCCATATACTTTATCTGATCATTTCTATTCGGGTCACTCAACCGCGCCATGTCAATGATCATTGTCTCTTGCGGAGATGGTATAATTAGCGACAACGTTCAGCCAAGCTTACGAAAATTCTGTGTTCAAGACTTTATTCGATATCCGGTATCATTCGAAGTTAACATTCGAAGAATAACGACCATTTGTTGATCCTCGCATATAATACCATATTGTATTACATCTTGACGATGTTTAAGTTAGTAACATTGGTGAAAAATATCACTATTATCTTAATTCTAGAATGATCTTTAAGTAATTAGGATTTCGAATACGAATTACGAGTGTGTTTTGTTTTATTACGGTTTTGCCTGAATTTGGGACAATTCCAAAATGGCGAAGTAACGGTATTTTCTCAGCATGAATCGTCACTATAACGTTACTTACTTCAATGTATCACACATCTTCTCCAGACGTGCAAAAATTATAGAACAACCATCCACTGCGAGCGAGAATTGACAATTAAGAAACGAACGGACCTTGCGTAATATCCGCGACTCGCCAGAGCTGACGGCCTTTTATTCCGTGCACAGCAACCCAGTTCCGGGACCGGATCGCCTTAATCTCGATGAGTTACTTGCGTTAAAGGCATACCTATAGGTATACATTTGGTGGGCTACAGCGTAGCGCAGTACCATGGAAAGTATAATCTCCAAATTTTTGCCACCCATAATGTATGGACTTATTCGAGGAGATTAACCAAAACAGTCGAAGAGAATGGAGAAATTGTTATCTGATTTTTTAACAAAGAACATTTCTGTCAAAAATCATCCGGCGCTCACGATTACGCCTCGGCGACTTGATCTACGATACGTTCTTATAAGGTGGCACTGCCTACTTATCCATTATATTATACCACATGTACATACAGTTATTAATGTACTACGGTTATACATTATGGTATTGTTCATTTATTCCGCAAACAATATACCATTTTTTGTTGGGGTCAGACCATAGCCACACAGGGCCTTGAAACTTTACTTTTCAAATTGCCGACAGGTAAGCAAGCCCCTCTGCGAGGAGTACACGTTCAGTCTGCCAGATTTGCCGTTAATTGCGCAACGATTTTTTTTTTTTTTTTTACACACTTGCTCGGGTATCGCCACTCGCGTGTTGCGTGATGCCTTGGAGACTGTCGAGTAAATCCGGAACTTATTGTCAGTTCGTTGACCCCTAATTATTATTTCTTCGCATCTTCCACCACCTTCGATGGCATGGAAATCAATTAATTGACTCTAAGATGATTTGTACTTTGGGCTGAACGATGGACAGTGAACTAGAAGATAACGTTCCGGGTGAATTTATAATGCTTTACTCGCCCTTCAACCAATCGACTCCTAGGACTTCCAAATTTGAGATAGAATACTCAGGGTTACAAGATGTTAGAGACTGGTGTGTATAAACATTAATTAACAGACGTTTTTTCACGGGCTCAATTACTCACACAATTTTCATGACTACTTCGGTCCAGTTATTCAAAATATCTATGTACTAATGATCAAATGTGTCTGCGGACATATCATTACAGGCAGAGGAAAATATTGCCTAATTCTGTTACAGCAGTAATGCTAAGAGTGTGGATGTGGGTAAGAAACCGTCATCTTAACGAGAGGGATGTCTGAAAGTGACGGAGAGCAGACAGCTAGGTCTGTGGCCTTGGAGCAAGCATATGTCCACGAAGTGTACGAGCAATGCGCCGAGAAGACTGCCCAGAGTCGACACTGGCCTCGTATATATCAGTTTCTTGAAGAGCTTGAGCCTGGGGCCCTTGTATGTGACGTTGGTGAGTAAAGACAAGACGTCTTTCCCGGTATTCTTGGAATTTCTAGCATCAGAACTGAGAAGGACAATGTCTACCACTCTCCCGGCATCCTTATGCGAATGCAGTTGCCTGCCGATTATAATATCCCATAAATTATTGTCTCAGGTTGTGGCAACGGGAAGTATTTGAGCGTCAATCAGAGTATATTCAAAGTTGGGGCAGACAGGTGCAAACATCTGACGGACATTGCACGAGAAAAAGAAAATGAGGTATGCTGTGCACTACTGGAGTATAGCGGTATAACCAGAGTTATGAAATTGCACGTATTATATTTTGAATTCAAATTCCAGGTCTTGATTTGTGACAATCTGTCGTTACCTTTTCGCGATGACAGCTTTGATGCAGTTTTATCCATTGCTGTTGTTCATCATTTTGCGACAACTGAGCGGCGAATTCACGCGCTTAAGGAATTGGCAAGAGTATTGCGAATTGGAGGACGGTTGGTAATATCTGTCTGGGCTATGGAACAGCGACACAGAAAGGTGAATTGAGAACTATATAACTTTCAATTAGGCTGTAAAGTGACATTTTTCGTTGGAAGTCTTGACACATTTTACAATGTAATGTTTATTTTACCAGTTCGAGTCTCAAGATGTGTTGATTCCGTGGCCCAAAGCCTACTGTCTTAGCTCGTTTTCGAATGGAGCTACATATTCGGGAATTCCATATGCCGATGAAATACAACACAACCAGATAGCCCCAAAGGATTTTCTAACATCCAAGAGGTACTTGTTACCGCTTACCACACTGAATGTTTTCAAACTACGATGAAATCACATCTGATATGTGAACTGTAAAAATACTTGGAAGTGTAATCATTTTCAGAAATAGTCGAAAAAAGTATGGAACCAAAAGTTACTGGATTGATCCAGTGCTAAGCCCATCTCCCTCAACCAGCAGTCTCTCTAGTCCAAATGAAACATGCTACAGTTTTGTGCGCAGAGCCTTACAGGTGAGTCATTGCTCATTCTATTTCTGACAAACAGAATTTTACGCACAATAACGTTTTGGCACTTGTTTTCATCGAAGCTAATCACTGACGTTTGATATTCAGAAATTGGCAGGAGGTAAGCGCAACTGCCCTGGAAGTCGTCCTTGGTTTTTGGAGACTTGGAGCCAAAGCGGAGGAAAAGTAAAACGGCACATGCAACAGGAATATGATAGCGGGGATGTGGACGATTTGCCAATAGAATTGCGCCGACTTGAGGACTTGAATGCAACGCTCAACAAATATCCTGACACCCTGAGTGTCAAGTCAAAAAGCCTTGGTGATATTCTGGAAATACAACGACTCAACCTAGTGAGATCACGCTCTAGTATACCTGGTCTCTGCTCTACGTTAACATCTGATTCGTTCTTAAATGAAACGGCCGAAACTCCACCCCTTACCAATGCAAAGCCTAAGCTTGTGAAGCAAAAGTCTCATTTCATAGAAGATGTATGTGTAGAAATTTCTGAAAACACTGCCATTCAAGAACTCATTAAGGACCTTCCAGATTTTCAGGTGAATTTTCTTTCAGATCAGATATGCCAATATTATTATATTGTTGATTTATCATTTTTTTCGCGGCATTGATACCTCGTCCTCTAGCCTGGAAACCTTTATCATTGATAATAATACATTGTTCTGCAACGAAGGCTGCTTCTAACTCAATCTTGCTTCTCATTTCAGACTGTACAAAGGTTCCCCCTAAAACGTGGAAATGTACAGAAACAAAGCTCTCTGAACGAGGAGTTGATGTCTATTGATCGACTGAAGGAAAAGGAAAAAGTGCGAAGGAACATAATGAAGCAAGCTTCGCTAAACGAGGAGATAATATGTAACCGAAAAGCATTCGAAGCATTCAAGGATTCACTTTATTCTACGAATGCTACAAAACGATTCCAACTGTTGAAAAGTGGCCTTACAAATAGAATAAAACAGTCAACCACGAATATAGAAAAGGTGTCTGGTATGTCAATTAAAAACGGATTTGTCAAAATGCTCCAAGGTTGGACATCTGCTGAAAACGAAGATGAAACAAGCTGCAGTACGATGATGCCCTGTGAGCCGGTGTCGTCAAAATTGAAGCCCGCAGAGAAAGTTACGACGACAATAAAAAAAGATGCGGAAATAGTCGAGAGACGATTATCGCGTGAAGATGGATCAGATTCATCCAAGGACAGTAGTTTGCAAAGTGACACTAGTGTTGATTCGGAAGACAGTTTTGCTTCGGTTATTTACGTGCCAAAACACGACTTGTCATCCATTATTGATGCAATCTCAGCAACTCCTGGTTGTCAGTTAAGCGCTATGTCTGCTCCGCCTTCACCACGAGTGAAACACCCTCCTGATTTAATGGGACCAAGATTGAAACTGATTCCGATATCACCGCTGCTTAAACAATTTCCTGCCACCAGCAAGTCGTTACCACCGACAAGCCCACCTGGATTATCTCCTCGTACGCTAAACTCAATACCACCTAGGAAATTTTTTAGCGCTTTTTCTAGTAGTCATCAAACTTCTATATTTGATAAACTGATTTCTGCTGATGAGACCGACTTCAATTCTAGCAATCAACAGAAAATTACCGATTCTCAAAGTTCGGAGCTACTTGATCCACCCAGTGTTTGTACGGATTCTATAATAGAAAAACACAGCCCTACAAAGCAAGTATCACCGACTCAAGTAGAGAACGAGCCAATGTCGCAAGCAACAAACACTGAGAATGTCGTATCATTGGACGAAGCCCCTCTGGTCCCAGTACCCGAGGAAGTCTCGATGCCACGAGCTAAGATGATAACTGAGAAATCCAGTACAGAATCTATCAACGAGGAAGAAAGTCGTAAATCGAGATTGAATCAAATAAAAGAACTCCTCAAACAGAAACCAGGCTTTGCGACTAGATGTGCCAAGCCGTCGTTCCCATTGGTCCGACGTGCCTCAGCGGCTGCTCCTGGTCGCTTAGAAACAGTTACTAGGCCTTTGCCGAGACTCTTGTCTTTAGAACTATTCAATCCGGAAACAGATGATTTGGATAGCGACTCAAGTGGGGTATCGTCCCCTGAATCCGTCGGTTCTGTAATCAGCGTGATATCGGACGAGCGTTTCACGACAGTTAAAGGTATAGTGAAATTTTGTCAAGTCTTAATGTCCTAGGTTTATTTAAAGTCTATTAATGAGCAATGCTTTGGTTAATTTTCAGATAACGTTAAATTGGATGGCAATGGACAAGAGATGTCGCAAAATCCAAACGAAAGGCGCCCATCTTTGGTGGTAAGGCATTCCGAATTTAGTCATTTAGATAACAACAGCGCGTACGAATTATTGACACCCAGAAGCCTAAGTGAATCGTCGACGGAAGTGTCATTAGCATCGTCGCAATCAATTAGACTTTTGGAAGCAGCAGCCATCGTTGCCAGTTCTCTTGAGGATGCTGTGGAAACAGCAATCCAAGTGAAACCGCACAGTGAAATGTACTCATCAAAAGCACAAAAATATACAACTTTGGATGATTCATTAAAGTTTCCAAATTCGTGGAGAAGTGATGGTGCCTCTCCCTCGGAGCTACAAGAGTTATTGGATGACTCAAAACCGAATTCTTTTTTGCCGGAGACAAAGACATGGGACGAAGAATGCCGACAACAGTTGATCGACTTTACGGAAAAATTGAATGAAAACCTCATCCATGACATTGATAAATATTGCCAAAAAACTGAACTGGAATTCAGCCAGGATTCAAAACCGAAACGGATCGACTTGGATATGTGTGTGGCGAACTTGGAACCTAAAGTCGTTAATTCTTTTATAATCGACTCGTATATACCTCGATACAAACAGCTGTCAGGCAACGAAAAATTGGCAACTTGTAAATATAGCGAACTAGTAGACACCAATGCCTGGTTAAATAAATGTACAAACGATGTGGAGATTTCAAAAACTGACAATAAGCCAAGCGATAATTTGCTTGGGCTAGAATGCTCAAACGCAGACATAAGTAGTAAAAGTGTAATTAATAATGTACTCATTGAGAGAGAAAATGCCGAGGATATCATGGATTTTGTTTTGGTTTCAAATAATGAAGAATATACCGTTCGAGAGAAGAATGAAATTAAAGATACATGCACGGGACAAGGTGTGCCTGAAATACAGTCCCAGGGTGGCGCTACGAGATTTATCGAAGAAATTGAAGAAAAGGCACGTCTAAGATTCGGAAATTCGATCGAGTCAAGCGACATCGGAGATTCCATAGAAAACACTACCAGTCTTAGCGATTTCAGTCAAACCGAATCATTTCGAGAATCCGTAGCAATGGAAAAAACTCACAATGGTAGTTCAGCATCTCTCGGATCTTGTAATACCGAGTGTAAAAGTAAAAATGCCAAGAGCAAACTTCAGTCCGAAGTACGTTCAGCTTCGGAAGAGATTAACTCCCGTCCTCCGATGGTTAGGCAACAGGCGTCTGTTAATTCTGAATGTATATTTTCTGCAACTAGCAATGGAACTTTAACAGGTTCATCTTCGCAAGAGTCATTGCCATCTGATCATGGAGGCGGAGCCATAACGTATCACCAGTACTATCATGTTTTCAGAGAAGGAGAGTTGGACCAACTAATTAATAAATATGTTGAAAATTTACATATTATTTCGTCCTACTACGACCACGCGAGTTGGTGCATAGTTGCAGAGAAAGTGCAAGTCTGGACTATATGACTCACCGCTACTTGCCAATATCAAATTTCCAATTTTATATATTTTCCTGCTTTTTTAAGCTGTTCTTCTCATAATAATTACCTATTACAATGGCTTGTAAATATGTAAAATATAATGTTTCTGAACTAAGCGCACAGGCTGGTAGATGATTTGTATAGTAAATAACACTTTTAGTTATAGATATTTATATTATTTAAATGCTTGATCAATGTTGAAATTTTTTTTTTTTTCTTCTACGTTAACAAATATCGAAACGCCGATATTCTTTGCGCGTCATTAATTTATTATGTATTTCACCCTTCATCATTTCGAACTGATATTAGCAACGTGATAGAAACATACCTTCGAAAAGTTCTTGCCTGCTAATTGAAATAAACGGAATATAATCTGAGGAATCAGGTGCAGTAATTGAAAAACGAACAATTTTTGAATTATTCATAATGCAGAAATGACCTTCAGTTTTTGTTTCGATATTTTTACAGTATATTTTTTTGCAGAATGAAAGACTCGTGTTCCATGGTAATGCAGTACATACTGTAAGCAGAACTTATAGAACGAACGCTTAAATAATGTTATAAGAATGCTACGAGTCTTGTTGTCTACATTCGATTGTTGACTTCTATTTGAAGAGCTCTAAACTACCTAAGAACATAAGTAAAAAAAAACCGTTTCACCCTGTAAATAAATATCCCTATTCAAGAACTTAGACAATTTGTGAGATTAATCTATTAATGTTGTTTTACGTAAGCATCCGTCTAGCAATTGTCCGAATATACGAACTCCATCAAATTTACAAAAATCACTAACAATGATAATTAAATTTAAAAAAATATATCCATTAAAAATAGTAATAATAATAATATTGATAAAAAGTGGAAATGCTACTACTGTTAAAACACAATATCACGGTTTGTTGTACTCAATCTAGATCTCGCTACATAAAAATAACAAAACAATATGATCGTATGTTTGTGAGATTTTCATAATTAATTCTCTGTACTGTCAATGATTTCACAATAATGCAAAAATTGTATAACTGATCATCTTTCATAATGTCTTACCTGCTTTGTTCCTTATCATGAAAATCTAATCTCACTAAGAAATCACACGAAGTAGAAGACAGACGAAATCGGATATTGTTCAAAATGAAAAGTAGATCTACATAGATTGATCAATCGATGTGATTTCAGATACAGTGTGCTCAGCGGAATACCTTTTGTGTGATTACCATTTTCTTTTAAATGACACTGAATCAGTTGCAGTATTAAGCCTCGGGTGATATCGATAAGCTAACTTGCACAACATTGTCATCTATCAAATACTTCAGACGAATTGGCTTGTGTTTGAATAGATGGTTTGGCATTCAATCTGTATTTATTTAGTTCTTGAGCTTCATAGGGCAGGATGCCATCATAACAGTGCAGAAATGGTAACTTCTTTTGCAGCAAGGAACATGCTAATCCAAGGAGGATCTTCATCTCGTAAACCCATAAGGTTTCAAAAAAATAATTCCTTGTCTTCCAAAGGTTAAATAAGTGAATACAGTAATGAACTTTGTGTTACTTCTCTATCTTAATTATTTATTAATTTTTTTTTTACTTAATTTAATAATAAAACACTATGTGAAAACGCAGAATTAACAAACTAATATTATTTTATGTTCTAGCTATAACCAAACTGATGTGGAAATTGTTTTTTTGCACATTTCACTAACGAACACAAAAGTATTCGTACAGTATAATACACATGTCATACTTTTGTAATCAAAGTATTGATTTAAAAAATGTTAATAATTGTACAGATTTCAACAGTGTGCAATTTATTTTTCTCAAAACGCCTGATGAACTGAAATGGCACACATGGTATCTCATCGATAACAGTAGCATTGCGAGTAGTGGAATGCGTAGTCATACTACTTCATTAGCAAATTTAAAAGTTCTCGAATTATTTAAGTTCAGGTTGCGTTGTCTTATTAACGCAAAGGCATTTTATTTAATTATTTAGACAGTATAAATAATGATAAACATCAATGTAGGTACATACATGTGCATATTTTTTATGGTAATCTTGATATCAGTGAACAGGAGAGTAAAAAGTGAAGGCTGCTTTTTACAATGAGAAAAAAAATGTACTGACGGAGCTTATTCTTATGTTTTTCCTGATTTTAGAAAAATACGAAAATAAAAGTCTTAAATATTTTTCACATTAAATACACGAAACGAATTTTAACGTTTCATTCAACTTTCAGTATGGTTAATATGAAATGGTGTTTAATGTTTCTTTTACTGTAGCATATTGAATATAAAATAGAGTTTGATCAGAATCCCGATGTCCATGGTCTGAAAAATCTTATCTAATCTTCAGATTCAAGGTGCCCAGTGAGTAATGCACCTATGCAGTAACCAATTTCAGAGTTGTTTTAGCTCGAGTTCAAGAATTTGAAACGATTTCTAGTACTGTGGCCACTGGCCTCGAGTCACGAGAATCTTCAGTCTATCTTAATAAGCAGTTGGTACTTTAAGTATAGTAATGTTTTATACGACTGTGAAACCAATAAGCTGCATCAATTATCATTAATGCGTATAAAAAACAAAAACATGTTCCCGACATGCAGAAGATCAAATACGGATATAATTTGCGTCGGCTGCGTGAAGATCTTCATAGGTTCCAGCTAGCTCTTGATTTATCACAATATGTTAAGCAATTTCTGTACAGTATTTATAGATTTATAATAATTGGTATGAATGTGGAGTTTATTCACGACGTAAGTTTTCGAGCCTTGCTTGCAAGTCTGCGTCCGCATCATTGACATTACCAGCTCCGTCTGAACCGCCTGTGGTTCCGCCACCTCCAACTGCTGTTGCAATAGGTTGCTTATTTCCTGTCACACTCAAAGATCCGGATGCTTGAGGTAAACCAGACAATTGATCTGTCAATTGCAGGCCAAGTTCATCCAGGACTTGGGAGACAACAGCGTCGCTAGATGAGTATGCAAGACAAATATTAGAGCTCTAACCATTTAATAAGGGATTAAAATTGGTAAATGGAATGAAACCACAGGATACCTCAAGAAGAGTACGTGCATAGGACAAAGATATGCGTTTTCGTCTGATTAATTGTTAATGATTACCTTTCTTCTTCATCTCCTTCATCTTCCATTGCATCGTCAATGGCATCATTCATGATTTCTTCCTTCATATCCATTATTTCGGACTGCTTCTCAAATTCTTGTAATATTTTTTGGATTTGTGGTAAATTCAGTTGTCTGGAACCAAGAAAAGGCAATAATGACGATTCACTCCCGAACAAGAGTTTAGCCCCTATAATTTTTTTTCTAATTGAATAAGATAAGCAGTAAACTTACTTATTCATACTCTGCATTGCTTTGGTTACACCCTTCATAGCTTGCGCCATGGTATTCTGAGAACGTAGTGTTTGTATTTTCAATGAAACAGCCTGAATATTAGCTTTCATTAGCATAAACTTCTTAACGTATCTTCTTGTTCTCACAAGATCCTTAGCCATTATTTTAACAGCTTCCTATAATATATAGGGACAAATTAGTACACTTTCATTACTGTCATTATATGATAGTGCAAACTTGCCATTTGTCCCTCTTTGGCGAGTTTTTTAATGTCGGCAATGATCTTCTTCTCCTGTTGCTCCATGCGCATTTTTTCCCTATCCAAGTCTCGCATCGCCTTGTTTAGAGCTCTTTGATTCTTTCGGAGCATCTCCTCAGGAGTAACACGTTTTCCAAATAGCCACTCCATTTTTTCCTAAGGAATATGAACGATTTGAGGTAAAATATTTTTGTTATGAACAAAACCATGCCTATACAGTCGCTGACATGACATGACTTATGACTCATTCTATGCATTAGCGTGTTCCGTGTACTGCAGTGCTCAGTATCCTCAAGTCGTTCTAAAAATCTGTAATTGGTATTTTTTTGCAATAGGAACGGCAGCAGCAACACAGTAAAGTTGTCAGTAACTAAAGAATAGTTATTTTAACGTAGCAGTAGGCAAAATATTTGTAACTTACTTTTCTCGCGCGATGACAGCCTTTTTCATACGTTAATCAGAAAATCACAGCTGATTCTCTGTATTCCACCTGTATTCACTGCTGTGAGTAGAACTATGCGAAGCTAAACTAGATCCACCTAGCGGGGTTTGAACCAAGCAAATTAAGTTCCTAATTTGCGGGGATTACTCTATGGTTCAGTGCTCCACGGAGACTGCCACAAGGAGCATCGACTGATATGGGTGAATTGACAAAACTTGTTACAGTAACCGTTCCGAACACGTTTATTTTTTGTACCACTAGTGTCGCTAGTGTTCCTTTTGTACCAAGGTGTCATTAGCTGCAGGGTGGTAAGATAATACAGGGTGGTTGCAGGGATGCTCAAAATCGACTAATCGATGATCTTGCAATGTGATTCGTAGTCTTCACTGCCCATACGATACACCAGTGCCAGCTTATTTCAGGCAGCCGGTTGTTTGCGTGGTGTTCGTGCTCCTCGTGCACACTCCATGGATTACTCTCAATGCTCTGGTGTTTCTCTGGTAAGCATCGAAAAGGGGAAGAGCCGAAAAGAGGGAAGAAGGACGGAAGAAGAACAAAATATGGCTTAGAGAGTCGATCTGTGGTTCAGACCACTTATTTTTTAGTTTTTCTATGTGTTTTAAACATTTTACAAAGTTTATAAATAGATAGAGGCATTATTTTTACCTTAGTTATTGAATGTTATCCGTTGAACCAGTTAAAATGTTGATATTTAATGCGGCATTGGTGTTGATCTGCTTGACATCTGTTGTAACCTCTCTAATTGTAGTCAATGAGAGTTCAAAAGCAAAAGAAAATCCACGATCTACATTAGCAGATCCTTTAGAGGGGTCTAGAAATACAACTGCAGCCCCTGCAACATATTCATCTTCTCCTAGATCTACTGGTGGCAATCAACACGAATATGTAAGTCCAGGATTAACATAATTCATACTCGCTGTTTATTAGTTTCATTCTTATCTTCTTGCGACGCGAGTTCGCGAATAATACCAATTATTTGTAAGCTAAATTCTGGAACTGTAACTAGTGTCGATATAATCAACAGGTGGTGCAAGACAGTATTTCCCAACTGGTTAGTGCTATAAGTAACCCAGCACCTTCCAAGGAGACTACTATCGTAGCTGAAGGTGGTTCATTTATGACTGGCGAGAACCGAATGTCAACTTCTGAAAAGAACACAAAAGGTGAAGAACCTGCAAAGTCGTCAATAGTTCCACGAAAAGGAGTTTCAGAGAATGAAACATTGCCTGGAATACAAGTTGATAATCAGGAGGATTTGTCACGTCTTGATAAGTCTGAAACATCTGGCCAAAATTTATCACCTACAAGAGGATTTAATTCAACAAATACTTCGACAAAATTGCCTGTTATAGCTAAGCCGACTACACTTCTGATCGATAAAAGTAATCATCCAGAAAGCAAATTAAACTATACCAAGCTGGATTCTACCCAGTTCAAAATATCTGGTGAAAACATAAGCATGCCGCAAGTAACACATAAGGCTAAACCAACCTATACTATTGGCGAGGGTGATGATGATGAAGATATGCCTTCCACAGCTGAACAAAAGCCACAAATTGGCGTGATCAGAAAAATTGATTACATAGTACCTATTGCTATCACCATTATGGCAGTTCCTTTATTAGGCGTTGGCGTATTTGTATTGTACAGACAAGGGAGGGACTGTTGGGATAAACGACATTACAGGAGAATGGATTTCCTTATTGATGGAATGTACAACGATTAGGAGCAAAGTCGAACATTTTACGGTAATATCAATTTAATTGACCAACAATAACAAACATAATGAAACAGAAAACTTTTTTGCTTATTTTGTAAATTTGGGGTTTGGCGATTGCCTCTGTTTATTCTAAAACGTCAAAACTGATATTAGCTACAATTCTATAAACATACATGCGCTACGCGAATAACTGTTCGCCTTTCAACAAGTGACAAATTTCCCACTGGGGTATAATTGAAATTACAACTGAATATTTTTTCACACGATAAACACTGTATATTGAGTTTTGGGGGAGTATTTTAAACACCACTGACAAATTGAGACGTTCAAGAATGAAGTTCGATGTTGTATGTATAGGATAATAATTGAATAGTGAAATAATGATGAAAATGATGAAATGCATTTGTTGAAAAATCGGTGCAAAGTTTGAGATTATCAATTGAGCATCAAAATATCAATTGAAGGATGAGTCTTCGATACTATTTGAAACCATGTTTATGAAATAAACCATTAACTCAGTTTAATATTTCACAGTTATTATGCAATACTGGACAATAAAGCCCATGATACACATACCTATACTTGGAAAGATAGTGTGTAAACGGCTATAAAATGATGAAAAATACTGATGAATATTGTATATATATACATATATGCGTAATAGAAATATTTTCAAATAATTTTTATAAATAGAAATGAATATACGATACATGTAGATAAGAATATAATGGCAACATTAGATTCTTTTGTTGTGAGTTCATACTGAGATCTTACTCTGATCAATTTCAAATGATTCTCATGTAACATTGTTTTGAGCAGGACTGTTGTCCTTCAATTGCACAGAGGGGGATGAAGAAGATGACATGTTCAATAAATTGGAAGACAGGACTAATGTGGTACCTGTATTACTCTTGTATTTTCTCAAAAAACTGTAACAACAGTAATTTCATTCAATTAGGTATATCATCGTACAAGCTAAGGAAAAAACACCTTAGTGCATTTAAAGGTTCAAACATTGTCCCAAGATATGAATAGAGAACCAAAGAAATATTTTACTGGGCGCAATACTATCTTCGAGTTGCGCAGGTTAACAGCTACATCCCATTTAACAAGTGCGTTCCTTAAGGATTATCGGTTGGATGATATATGTGAATATTGTACTCTTGAAGTCGTTGGCCGTTATAATTGTCATTGTTCGTGAAATTAGTAAATGCTAAATTCGACGTTAACGGTTTTTCGTTTTTTTACAATTTGATTTTTTAAAGTCTATTTTTTATTGGAATATAAGTATCACTGAGCAATATAATAGTGATTATTTTTATACATGCGTAGAGAGATGTAAGAATTAAAGTTGTTACTAAATATAAATAATATTTTACTGACGATATCGATGTTTATTGTTATAATTTTTATTACTTTTCATGATGACACGATCGAATATCATGATTAACATAGAAAGAAAAACTTGAAATCCCACACGTGAGCCAGAATGGTGTTTCCAAAGATTTTATTTAAATCCAAACTTTTGAAATGGGTATGTAAACACAACGCATTGGTAAGATGTTAGAATTACTGTAAGTTGCAAATATTCACAATTTCGAAATAAGATCGTTGTGAACGAATTCTATCTATACAATATTCAATGCAATAATTTCTGATACAATAATCCTATCCATCAAAGCGAAATTATTATTTAGACAGAAGACTGGAAAAACCCTTGTGCTAATTTATTTCTCAAAACTTAGGAATAAACGGGTCTTTATCCTCACTATCTTCCAGAGAGCAATTTCTGACTATTCCAAGGTTTCCTCAGAGTTCATATATCCACATGATTACACAAATTTCGAAACATACGTAACACATCTGTCTGTATTTGAATTTTTTCTACCTGACGAAGATCCAAACTTACCATACATATACACATAAAATATTTGATGAAGTAGGTCACTTGTACCAGTTGACGTAATTCTGTATTTTACGTTATCCATGGGAGGTTAATCCCATCTCTAATTACAATTTCGAGTGGTCCGCTTTGGCAAACATTCGCTATAATATGAATATCAGCTATATATTGCAAGGCAACCCAAGACCTCTTTGAATGACGTAACTTTTCAACTTTATTTCTGTGTCATTGTAGACTTACAACAGATTAAAAATTGGTACCAGATAAATTACTGTAACAGGAATTAAAGATTACATGACATTAATTCAACTTCATTTTTTGGGTGTCTTGACTCAAACGAAAGGTGGACATACCTATCGAACTAAAATTTATACATGTTCCAATTACATTTACGACTATGTGCATTCACTGTGAAATATTATTAACATCGAGCCATTCTGGTGGTTGGTGATGATCTAATCATTTTTTTTTTTGCTTATTGAGAGCAATATTATATTACTTTTGAGAGTAGTGGAAATAGCAGTACAGTTCTATTGAGTTCTGAGAAAAATGAATAATTTTTAAACTAATGCTTGTTGGCTTAAGAAAAAAAACTCGCTGTTTGTACCTATTGTTTGTACACAGCAGTAAAGGGGACAATAACGTTCAAAGTTTAATACATTATGTAATCTTATTGTTCCATGATCCGTCCATACTCCATTCATTGCTTATTAAAACAAATATTAGAAAATACAATGAATTCATAGAAATCGTTTTCATTCAAAAATTGTGATTATACGTACAGGTAGATGTGTTGAAGAATAAAACTGTGCAGTGCCAGGTATAATAATGGATATATATACACACACACGTGTATATACACAGTACATGTATATACGCACATATGTACACAGTATATATCACATGTGCTTCACTATCTTATAGACACATATTTTTCAATTATTTTATACGCTCGGTTTTTAAATTGTATACATAGGTACGTCATTTGACATTATAGGTAGTATGGTGACCGATGACTATTTTAACTAATGTATATCAACTATACTCCGCTTAACGAAATATAGCATAGCGAGCTGGCTCATAGGTGGGTAATATGGCATGAAGGCAATAAAGTGGATGGAGTCTGATCAGAATCAACAGAGTTTTCTTTCGTAATTAGATTTTTTCATTAAACGGAGTATGTGTAAATCCGTATAATTTCTTTCAATGAATCTTCTTCAAACAACAATATCTTGTTGTCAAAGGCAATTTTTTTAAATGAGCTTTATTCACCTTCTATCAGTGTTATTAAAACGTTGACCCGTTGTTCCGCGAAAACACAGAGAGAATCGAAAATTGTGGACAATTTGTGGAGAAGACAAAATTGTGGGCCCTGTCACCAATTCTTATCAGTACATTCGATAAATTGTGAGCAACAAGATGTGTTTGAAAAATATAATATATATAACGGTAAAATCTGACCAATGAAATTGCCCTTCTACCAAAGTAATGACAGAATTGCTACTGCCGAAGTCGAAACATTGTCTGATACACAGTACAAACTACTTAGATTTGTATTTTGCTTGATCGGGAAAGGCCTCTCGCGGTGGGGTCAGACTGAGCATCATAACATGTCGAGCATAAGCTCTTGAATCACGGAACTGGGTATCAGTGCCATGTAAACGATCCAATACTCCAAGAACGCCGAAGCATTGGTTGAACCTGGAAAAGAAGATTTCTCTGAATTAGAAAAATCCTAACATATGAACACACACGTGGGATATCAATTTTCGTTTTATCGCAGACGAAGATCGACCGTATCTGCAGCATTAAGAACATGTGGCCACCTGGATTCAACTACCACGGCAAAAAGAAAAAAATAAGGATCACGCTAGATTCCTGCTCAAATTGAATTGAAAAAACACAAATATTACATACTTCAAGTGGTGGAAATCATGAGCCTCCGGCGATGGGAAGAATGGTAAATGATAACCAGAGTGAGCATTGAGAGTTGACAGAATGGCCAAAGAGAACCAAAGCCAAGCAGTTGCAACATGGGAGCCTACGATAAAGACTCCCAAGA
This sequence comes from Neodiprion fabricii, assembly GCF_021155785.1. Lineage (NCBI taxonomy): Eukaryota > Metazoa > Arthropoda > Insecta > Hymenoptera > Diprionidae > Neodiprion > Neodiprion fabricii. Next base: position 2,900,374 of record NC_060244.1, read on the forward strand.
ATGGTGGAATTAGATTAGACCCAATATGTTCCAGTGGATGACAGTAAAGAGCGGTCACCGCTATCGGGGCTGTCCATTGATGATGTTGTTTGTGAATGTGCTTGTACAAGTAGCGGCTATGGAGTAGTCTGAAACGTGAATTTTCAAAATTGAGAGAAATTTCCAATCGTGAGACTTGTGAAAATGCTGAACGATCAATGAGCAAAGAATTGCTGTTCACCTATGAGAATAGTAAAATCCTATCTCTTCGCATAAAATGTGTATGGCAATTTCCGCCAGTACCCAGTGGAAGGTTGGCAGTTCTCTCATGTCTGGATATCCTCGCCATTTTGTTAGCTTGAAGGTCAAATACGCAAACGGCAAGCCAACAACGATCTGGTTGAACAGAACCTGAGCTATAACTTTGCACAGTTCTCGGGTATCAACCGGTTCGTTGGTGCCTGGTTGAATTTTATAACGCCTTAACGCAGCTGGACGATTAGTGATATCTAGAAGGGTGTAAATTCCACCGAACAACCAGTAGACCACCAAGGTCAGCCCCATGGACCCTGCAATGATAAATTTCAGAGAAATGGCTCGTATGATAATTGAACTCAAGTTAAAGCTTAAGTATACTCCCAAATTCGATTTACTTCACCGTTTTATTAATTTATTCTCTTATTCCGACGCTCTAGTCTCATACCCGAAAAATATTTCGGCATAAGAGAAAGAGAAGAGAAGCAGCGGTTTTCGGACTCTATAATAACGAGTAGTTTGGCATATTGGATATTTGCTATCTATGCATACTCATGATGTGTATATATTCAACGTGAAATTGATACCTTTCGTCTGAAGCGAACAAACAATTTCAACAAGACACGAATATTTCAGATAAAATTACGCGGATATATATTTTTCTATAAGTCCGCAAACGATCGTCAATCTCAAGTTTTCATAAAATTATTGTTGAAGTTGAATCGAAATTGGATCATTCAATCAGTTGAATATATAATTACTGGTGTACTATTGTATAGTTTGTGAAAATTCTCGTACCAAAAACCCATAAATTCATGGGATCTTCTCCAATGGTATCCAAGATTTTGTCCCATTGTGCTTGCCAGAAATCACCTGAGGCTCCCCAAAACCTCTGCAAGTGCCTAATACAAAAAGTATATGAACAGGATTTAGAATGTATGACAGTGTCTAGCAAAAATATAAGAATCCAATGGATTCAACGGAAAGTGTCAATGGGTACTCTAGAAATTATCATTTTTCACTAGACTATCATGCCGTACTAATCAGTATTATCACGCGTGCAATGAAACCGCGAAAGAATGAAAAATACATTAATTAATTAATTAAAAAGATTATTTCCCGATTGAATAGTTCTATTAGTTGTATTAGTTATAATGATAATTACGAAGTGATAACTTCCTACCGACTGAAGCAAAATTTTAATGATTGTGAGTCACGTTGAGTTCATTTTATAGAGGATGGAAGTGCCCTTATTTTCATTCTCTTAAATTACGAATAAATGATGAAACTAATAAGCCCCTATTCTTACGAAATTGTTTCCTACTTCCCCTTAATTATCTGGATTAGGCTCTGCAAAGCCTACATATAGAAAGCAAAACCCGCCTGATCGCGCAATTATATAAATTAAGACCTAATTATCATCATCAGTGATATACAGAGTGCGAATGATTACAAGCTGTTGCATTGAAAATGATATATAAATTCTCAGCTACAGTCTGCAATTGTTCTCACCAAGTAAGTGAGTTGCAAACAGCAGCAAATCCTACGAGAACCGTTCCAATTACAAAAAGTACGCTTCGTAAGCTTGAAAGAAGTGTAGGTGGTGTCTGATTCTTGCTGACATCTCTGACCGGAGTTGCAGAACCTAAAAATAAAAGAAAAATGCGTAAAAACAACAACAAAATCTTTTCATCGTGTACGAAAGTGGATCGTGATCATTGCTATAGGTTTAATTTTTTTATTTTACCATCGTGCGAATGTACATAGCAACTGTAAGAAGAAACTTTCTCCTGTATATTTTCGTCGCTATTTTAGCATGTAGGAGAAATTCTTGCAGCCCTGAACCGTTATAACGTTATTATAATAATTTATACACATATGTGAGCGTTATTAAATTTGCGTATGGATTCCCTAACGTTATTCATTCGATAAATTAAGAAAACTGAATAATTAATACAGTCGTTATTTAATTCACTGAAAATTGATGACGTGCATCATGGATGACTGTAGATTGCAACTTTATATCACGGTATGTATATTATTGAATATTTTGTTGTGACCTTTTACAATAGCATGGCAAATATACCAAGCAACGCGTAAGTTCATATGTATATATAACGACGGCTATGAATTTGTTACCGATATTGGCTAGGTTCAAGCTTAACAATTAATAAGAGCCATAGAACTTACAGGTATAAAACTCTTATTTTCTCTCTCGTTCTTTGTTTTTTTTGAATTTATTTGCCGGTATAAGATGCATGGCCCATATATTATACGCAAGGGTACATAAATAGCTGATTCGACTCAGTTGCAGATTGGTTTGGAAGTGAAAAATTCTCGGTCGGTTTAGGTAATTTTAAACTAACGAGCCACACCTAACATCACAATATGTAAATATAGCGCGAATCTCGAGAATAACAGTTCTTGGCCAACCAGAATCTTATATCTATACGTACTGTTATATGTGCAATTCCGGCATAACTTTTTAACTGTACACTTGCATATCTATACGATATGTACACCTAGCGAGATTGACTCTGTCACTGAGTTGTAAATTGAACGACGACATAAAATGTATCTCATCACATCTGTCGACGAAACTGTACACTACAGTCAATTTATAAATTTATGTACATCGATCTGACACAGTGACTATCAGCGATCCGATATTTGATTATAAATAATATTATACTGGATATGATGTATAAGTTGACACGTTGCGACATCTAGTGCATAATGTAAATATTATAGAAACCACGTAAAAAGAAATGTAAAACAAAATCGAGACAATTTATCAAATTAAAGATGGTAGGCGAATTATTCAGGATATGTATTGTTATACGTATAATGTTGCGTCCGTCGCAACGGTGGACATGAATCGGATTTCAGCGATTGGAAGTTATTCGGCACAGAAATGATAATCAAACATGACGTCAAATGGTTGTTAATTAACGGGATTTCTGTGGAAAGAGCAGTAAAAACTAACCACTTTATTGGTTCATTGTGGCTAGAATAATCGGCTGAATAGATTGAAACAAAATACATTCAAAAGCTGTAAATTTCCGTTTTGAAACTGAAAAAATTCAATTATTTTGAATATCAACTCCAGCACAGCACTCTTACCTTAGAAACACCCCTAATCGGTCATAAAAATACACGAATACCTATATAAATAGTGAATGCTGTTATGCGGCTTTTGGCAAGCAAATTTTCATCAGGTTCACCGACCTCAGTTCTTTGTGATCCAAGAAATCGGACAACCTAACGCTACACTGACCTGAACACCTCTCGTCGCTCGTTTAGTACATGTATACATATACGGTTTATAACACTGCCAAACCGCTGTCATTCGGTAATACAGTGTTCGTAGATTTTCAGTAAATCGTACAGTAAACGAGTTATCAGAGTTTGAAAAAGTGGCCGGAAATTGATTTCAAATAATTCTCTGTAGCTTTGTATCGCAAATAGAATCCTCATAATGAAAAGTTTCTTCCAACGATCCAAAATTGTGAAACTGGATCGGACTTTGACCGCCGCAAAAACTGATTGCGTGCGCAATTATAATTTTACGCGGCAAATATCGCAACGAGTGTTGACAAATATTTATTAACCCGTTGACACGCAATGACGTCTGGGAGACGTGAAAAATAAGGTGTTCTTTTTCTAAGCTCACAACATAACTGTTCAGTTGAGCCAAATAGAATAACATTTTTCGAACGCATCAAATTCCATTTATTTGTATGTCAAGGGCTTAAACAGAGAGTCCAGCTTAAAGAGCAAGGATAATACCATAATTGTGACTATAGACAATGCCGTAACGCTACTTGAAATATCTGTTTCCAAATTGATGTGGAGTTTACTTATACCTATGTATGTTAGTATAAACAGCTGTCGTTCAGGTAATATATTTCAACAATTTTTATGCGAACGCGTAGAGAATAAAATTTAAACCAAAGAACACCAGCACCAGAGGAACGAGTGGAAAATTATGAAAGGAAACATAACACGTTTACCTCCAGATGAGTTCTGCAACGTGGGACTCTTGGCCAAACTTTTTTTCGACTTCTTTTTTCGATACATAGTTATTACATGTGTGGGAATAATGTTGTCAACTTCAAACTCAGATCACTTTATACATCTACGTATATCGTAATATCAATTAGATACAAATTGGTGCGGCAGCTATGATTTCCGTACACGGTTGATCCTTCCCGCGGTTTCCGATCGTGCAATGAAACAGATTTAAAATCTCTTCATTGACAGACCACTTTCCCTCCCTCTCTCTTCTTCTCTCCCTCTCTTTTTCTCCCTTCTATTTGTGCATAATATAGTATGTATACGATATAATATAAAATTAGGTGAATGTCAGAATGGTCTATGCTAATGTATCTTATATACATATGAACATGGCTTTTAACATATATATTAACAGTATATCCTTAATGTTGTTGGCACGAGACTTATGTACTGGGCTAACAAACTTATACCATCCGAAGTTGACCAATACATTATGCTTTGAAGGAGCAGTTATATCCAAAAAAATGCCGTATCTCAGTTTAAATCATTTTTCTCATGGTTCCATGATTAAGTTATATTAAGTTATATTAAGTCCATTTAGGTCATCCTTTTCTATTGCAGTTTACTTTCTCTTGCTGTTTTTTTGACATCGACCGCGTATTAAATGGTTTACGTCGATACCAGGAAATGTATCATAATTGAATCGCGTTACATGCAATGCTTTTGCGCGGGCATTAGTGTTGTCAATGAATTGCGTACTACAAGCGTATCTATTGTTACATACGTATATGCACGCATAAGACGGGATTATTATAACAGTTTGGAAAACCAAAGAGTAACCGTAACACGGTTCGCCTACTGAAACTTGGACTGGAAAAATATTACATTGATTGATTAGTAATACGTAGTACCTACAGGTGGGACGTATGGGACGTATGCAGTGGAAGACAAAGGGAAAATATTGAACCGCGCGCTAATTGAGCACATATTACGCCGAAGAAACATTTATAAAACTATGCAGCCAGCGACGTAGTTGAGAGCCTAGAGCACATTGTATGCATGTAGATTCGCGCTCCGTCGAGTCGATGGGAAAATTGATAAAAACTGATATTGACAGTTCAGTAGGGTCTTACCTTTGTACTGCACTTGCGCTTCCATTATTTGGCGAACGAACTTTCCGAACTTGTATCTTTTTACGAAAAGTCGACGACTGACATTTGCCTCGGACGTCAATATACGCAGACGGTCAAGAACACTGGAAAATGCGCCGTAGCTGGGCTGCTGTATAATAGAAGGATATACCTACTTTACGTATATAACACTCTTTCAAATACACCGTACGACGTTCCTATGCCATGTATGCGTAAACGAAGTGCGGATACGTGATTTACAAATATTTAACATCGGAGTCACTGGCTTGTCAAATATTCCGCGTACAAACATAAGTATCAACCGCGAATTGACAGTTGACACAAGAGGAGTGCTGGAAGAGAGCGAGAGTCTTTCGCGATTTTCCCAGATATATTTTCGTACAGTCTCTTGTCGCGTCAGGTAGGTATGTATGCATGTAAATATATACATACTCATGACTCAGTTGGCAAGGTAGATATGGACTATCTCTGATTGTGAGCGGTGTACTTTCGAAGAGTTTAATTATTGAATGCGCCGTCAGGTGGCAGGGCGAAATAAAGAGTCGGTTCGAGTGTATATATATATCAGTGGTTCGAACTAGTGTTAGGAACTCCCGAAACTGGCGCTGTTGTGCTGACAGAACTGTACGTATCCAACAATTTCCGGGCGGTGAGTTGTGTGCGGCAGTCATGGTGGAAAGACTTGGTGGCGGTTGGTCGTATCGGTGAAATCGTTGCTTGTAAAATATTTGACATAATTTGTATCCGATATAAATGGTCTATAATTATTTTTCGGGCATTTGACAAGCAACTGGCTGAAATTTATAACTAGTAGAAAAAGCTCGCTGGTACGCTGTGACAGAGAAAAGTGGGCGCTCAGCTTTAAATAATATGTGTACAAAAATTAGTGACGTGTTGTTTCCATCTTGACGTCTTGGAGAACATAAATAAATGTAAGTATATAGGGTTTCTTACCATTTTCGATTCCTCATCATTTCTTTATTCAAATTTTTCCTATAATTTTCTGCAGTCATTTTTACTCTACGAAATATAACTGAAGTACATAACCTCATTTATTTCTTCAACTCTCATATGGAATGGATTACATCATTGTGTGGGTTCTACTATCTTAACTTCTTTATTGTTATATGATTTTGTACTTCAATTATCCAATGCCATGTGCATGCTTCGTGGTTTTTATAGTATTTCACAACTCCAAGATAACTGTTTCACCATTAATTTGCTTTGCGTAGCCGGATTTTCATGCCTACGCTCGACATACATTTTGAAGTAATGAGAAAAGCAAGAATATAACCATCACGTTTCGTACCGATGCATACAATTTGAAATATAATCACAAATTATCATCCAGTTAATTATCTTTTCGATAGATACCATTTCATTCATACGTAACGTCGTACCTAGAACTGTTCAAGTTGTTAAAATCTGGGACGTACAATTTCTACCACTGAATCACTACTATTTGTTTAAAATGCTGTTGCATGTATTGCGGCTTACCCTTTATCTTGAAAAATTACTGATGTCTACTCGGTGCATATACTAATGGAATTACTCTACCCCAGTCACGTTCCTATCCAATTAAGAGTCGAACAATGAGAGCAGTAGGTGATTCTACCTCTGGCAAGTCAGCAGTGGCTCACAGCGTTGAAACAGCTGCTTAAATTTTCGCATCCTATCAAGAATATCAAGTTTATTAGTGAAGATGATAAAGTGGTTTATAATATCATTCTTTACTGTCCAGTTCATCATGGCGGATCCGGGTGGAGGGATAAACCAGCCTCTAGGGTCCTATCAACCTCCAAAAGCAGCAACAGACCAAGACCTTGATGTAGTTGCCGATACGAAGGATGTTCCCAGTGAGAATAAGAACCAACCTGAAGTGCAGAAAGAAACAATATTGCATGATAAGCAAAGTTTGAAAAAGAAAGAAGAGGTGGTCCAGGTGAAGATATATTAAATTTACGGCTCAAATCAAAGTGGCTAATTTCTAGTAGTAGAATTTCAATTAATGAATTGTAATCTGTCTGCTACAGCAGTGATAATCACATCATAATATATATTGATACATATCATGTAGAAAAAAAAGATGTACTAAACCTGCCGGTGACTGAGAACACTTATTGGACATGTACAATACATATATTTCTACTCCAAGATATACGGAATTAATAGTAATGAATATAACAGATTTAATTATCACCACTGTCGCTAATTTCATGTTATCTCCTAAGTCCATAATTGGAGCCGTAATCAATAACAATGGACGTCATTTTCCTCATTTGCAGGAATATGCTAGAAAACTCTCGAAGATTAAGTCTAGAGCAAAGCTCTCTCGACGCAGTAAAGATGCGTCATCATCTGTTGAGGGTACACCAGAAACAGCGGCTAAATCAAGAATATCAAGTCCCATGGTTGAAAATTTTGATGATGTCGATGACATTAGCCAAGCTAAAACACCGAAAGCTAAGTCTTCTCTTCTGCAAAAAAAACTCATGGAGAATAGAAAAATATTTGAGCAGCGGAGCAGAGAAATGTCAGAGAACAAAAGAGTGGTCAAAGAAAAAGTGGAGGCTATACGGCAACAACTGGATGAAAGCGATACAACGATATTGGAATTGCAAAAAGAACTAACTACCACCTTACCTGTTCAACCAATTGTCATAACAACACAGGTAATGGTGACACTCAAGTGTTATAACTCGTATTTAGAATTAATCCTTTTTTTGATCTGAGAAAATTTTGTTTAGTGAAATAAAATTATACTACATCTTGCAGTATAATGTTTGAAAATGTTTACAAAACATGGAGATTGTATTCAAACTGTTGAATTATTTAGGTCGCAAGTCCAGGCTTGGAGCATTTCAGTTTGCCAGACAGAGACAACCGAATAGCTGAGCTCAGTAATAAAATCTTGGAGCTAGAAGCCACTGTACTTGACTTGCAAGAAAATTTGAAAGAAAAGGACTCTGTTATCAACTCAAAGACCAAGGCTATTACACTGATGACCGCAGATTTATCGAAAAAAAGGAAATCAACATTGGACACACTCGAAGATACGAAAGACGAAATGCGAACGATGCAGGCTAACTTTGTGCTTATAGAAACATCCTTGAAGGAAAAAATTAATAGTTTGCTGCAGCAGCTTCAAGGAAGAGATTCTCGAATCAATGAGTACGAAAATACAGTTGAAGGGTAAGTTGCAGTGTTCAATTTCATTCAATTTGACCCTATCGCTGTTCAACTGACAGTGTATCGAAATTAATTAACTCCCTTCCCAGATTAAAAGAAGATCTTGAGAAAAGAAGAGTAACCGACGTCACCACTGCAGACTTTTCTCGTTCAACTTTAGATACTTTAGCTGAGACAAAGGAAGCGATGAAATCAATGCAAGAAAACTTTATTCTTATAGAATCATCACTCAAATCTAAAAATAAAAATCTCCTCGATCAATTAGAAGAGCGGGAAATGAAATTGGCAGAAACAGAAGAAAGAATATTCAAGTTGGAATCTGCTGCCGGCATAGTCATACCACCTGATATGAAAGATCTTCAATCTAAATTAGAAACATTGGAACAACGCAACCGGCAGTTACAGGATGAAAAATATGAATTGCAAAAATCAGTTGCCGAACTACAAGATAAAGTGATTTCTAATGAATCTGCAGTCAATAACGGACTGATTCTCGAAAAAGATAACAGAATAGCAGAACTAGAGAATTTGATTGAAGAATTGAGAAAATCGAATCAGTTGTTGTTGGAAGAATCGAAAACCGAGTTACAGAATCAAATTCTTGAATTGACATCAAAGAATGAAGAATATTCCAACAAAGTTGATGAGTTAGAAAAACTTGTTCACAATCTGGAATCGGAAAAGAACGAACTTTTGAAAAGAGTACCAGACGATAGCCACGAAACAAAAGAAGATGCAAGAGTGACCAAGTTGTCCAAGGAACTAGATGACTTAAACAAATCGATGATCAAACTCAAGGCTCAACATAAAAGCAAAGTTAAAAGTCTGCAAAAACAACTTGAAAACTTCAAAAAGGTATATTGATTTATTGTGAGGGGTCTGTTGTCAAGCTGCATTTCTGCATAAGATTCTCACCTTTCAGGAATTGATTATTCCTATTAAATTGAAATTGTCATATATCTTTACTAAATTTCAACATTTTTCTGCGACATGCATTTCATCATAGAGCGTTAATTTCGGTGTTTTGATCTAGGTATCTGATACGAATGCAGAGTTGGTTAAGCTAGGGAATCAAGTGACGCTACTAGAGGAAGAAAAAGGTAATCTACAGCTCAGTCTGGTAGACTTTGACGAGCTTAAAGGTAGGAACCACGGTATAATTTTATCACTGTATTTATTCATTACCTTCACTTTTGTCACTCATTCTCACTCGTTTGAGTTTTTTATGTACAATGTTTCAAACAATTGAAGTTCATCCTTTTGAGAACAATTCGTTGAATCATGAATATTTTCACCTGTCCTGGGTATCTATTTATGATAATTGGTAGTGATTGCAGTTTTTACGATCGCAATGAACATAATATTCATCGGGTTTTTCTAAAATTGTCAATTCTTCTGCTTGGAAAATATGTTTCAAACTGTTACAAAATTTATATGTTGCTTAATAGTGGTTTGTACTGATTTTTTGTTTACCTGGAATTTTCGATCGTGACTGATAATTTATGGCTACATACCTATATGATTTCTCTACTTTCATCAATATTTATAACTTTGAAAAACATGATAGATGCAAAATACAATCACGCTTATTAATACCTATGGTGGTGGGAAAAATTCGGACGCTAGTCTACATACATTTTTCAGTTTCATTACACACCTTTGAGAAAATAAAAGTAAACGAGTTTTCTCAAACATTTTTCATTCATCTAGGCAAAGAAGCAATCAAATGGTACCTACTTTATTACTTGTCAAAGTTTGCTTTACTCTAATTTGATACAAACAAAAAAAAGGATTCCGGAAATGAAGCTGTGTTATTTAAATATCTTTATCAAATTATTGTTGTCCAATAAATTAGAATTATTCCAAATTGTGCAGACTAAATTATCGCTGTAACTTTCGAATTTTTACTCAGTTCCCTAAACATGTTTTACAAATATACCATGAAACCTTTTTTGTTTGTAGAACTACATTGTCTAGTATTTAATTACAGTAATAGTGTTTGTCTTAATTCTATTAATCTGAGTTTTCATCATTGGAATATATATATAATAAAAGTATGCCAGTGAAAGAAATTAGAAAAATATTAATATCCGCTAGAATGTACCAGTATTTCATTAGCTGAAGAAAAGATGTTTTTTAACATTACTAACAATATCTGGCTGAAGCGTTACCTACGTGGATTATTCAAGGATTTGATGCATTTTGAAGAAACTATGTAACAGGGTTGTTAAGATGTCAGTTTATGTCAAGCTCCTTTAGTTCTTTCGATTCAAATGTATCCGTACAAGGAACTTCATTTTACAATATGCACAGCTTCCGCAGGTGATTGGCAGGAGCGTATCTCTGATCTTGAAGCTAAGATATCTGCTCAAAGTAATGAGATCGATTCCCAGGTACAAGCCATTGCTACTTTGGAGAATCAAAAATTGGATCTTATACAAGGTAGAACAAAGTTTGTTTATCTATAGTTCAATGTGCACATACACGAAATTTTCATTCTTGTACTATACCATATTCATTATATTGTAGAACTACACGCAGTGAAACAGGAAATCTCTGCTCTAGAGGCTGAAAATGCAGATTCCGAAAACCTCCGAGTGACTGCTGAAATGAAGATCGTCGAACTGGAAGAACAATTGGATGCATTACATAAGTCAATTGCTGATCCTAAGCAATTTGATTTACTGAGCGAGTCGGAAAAAAAGCAATACTTAGATAAAATAGAATCACTGTCCCAAGAGAACAATAATTTGATCGTTAAGTTGGCCAAACTAGAAGAAAAGGGAACGTCTGACACTGGATCAACCGAATCATTTGAGACACTCCATGAAACAGATAGAAACGAACTTTTGAAAAAAATCGATATGCTTTCACAAGAAAATAATGACTTGATTATAAGGCTAACGAAATTGGAAGAGAAAACCGAATCAACAGAATGTTTTGAAAATTTAAGTGATTCTACGAAAAATGAATTAATGAAGAAGATTGAGCTGCTCGTTAAGGAAAATAACAGTTTAACTACCAAGCTGTCGAAAGTTGAAGAGAAAAGCTCCTCCGACACTGGATCTACTGAATCTTTTGAACGCATACCAGAACATGGTGACAATCTATCCAGGCTAGATGTTTTAATACAAGAAAATAACGAACTTGTTATAAAAGTAATCAAACTCGAAGAGAAACTGGCTGAAATTGAAGAAAGTCCCAGTCATGGACCCAAGTCCAAGACCATAGATGATGACGCTATGTCAAATCTGGAATGCAGAGTTCGGGCATTGACCCAGGAAAATGCCGATCTTGTTATTCAATTGACGAAATTGCAAGAAAGATTAGGAGATAAATTTTCGGGAAATCTGATTCAGCAAGTAGAATCTAATGAGTCGATGATAAAAGAGAGAGAAAACGTCTTATCTCAAGAAAATCACTCTTTGGTCATCAGTGTTACGAAATTGAAAGAGAAGAATGAGAAGCTGGAAATTAATTTGGATCTCGTTACTAAAGAAAGAGATAATTTAAAAGAGGCTGTTGATCAGATGACTACCAATACTTTTGCTAGAGAACTTATTGAAAAGTTAAACGAATTGAATCGAAAAAATCAAACTACAGCACAAGGAATACGTGATGAGATTACAAAACTTCTACACAGACTTACAGAAGAAACAGTTGAAGATAAAGACTCGGTTGACTATCAAGGGTCTGTTACAGTAACGTTACTAGAAAATGAAATGGAAAATTACAAAAAATTAATTTCAGAACAAAAAGTGGTGATTGATGATATGAAATCAAAATTGTCTGATACACAAGAGGAATTACTATTACAAACTAAAAAAATTGAAGACTACCAAACTGAGATTACAAACTTGGGTAAACTTGAAATGGAATTGAAAAACACTTCTAGTGTTATTAAAGAATGGGAATTGAGATGTGAAGAAATGGAAAGAAAATTGAAGATTTCTGAATCTGAAAAAGTAATTATTGAGGATGCCATAAAAATACTGGAAGCCGAAAAGTTGAATATGATAAAAGAATTTGAAACGAAAGATTTTGAGATGATAAAACTGAAGAAGGAACTTGATGAAACCATATCGCAGTTTGAATTGAAATGCCAAGAAGAATTTAAAATAGCATCCATCCGAGAAGAAGAAATAACAGCTCTGAAAGAATTAGTTGCCAAAAATGATGCAGCTCTTCGTGATAAATCCGGAACATTACAGACTGACATGATTACAATTGACAGCTTATACAAGGATCTTAATGAGCATAAGAGTCGGATCGAAGAGAAAAACCTCATAATCGAATCATTGAACGAAGAAGTTGCACGATTAAATACTTCTTTAGTAACAAGCAATGCAGAAATTAATAATGCACAAGCCACTGTTGATAAACTATCTGCGGAATTAGAAAACTCCAAAACTTCGGAAGAGTTCAATGAATTGGTCAAGACTTTGCAGGATAGTCAAGAAATAACGAAAGAGATGCAGAATAAAATTGATGAACAGGCAAATGAAATCATCATGACACATGGTAAAATTGAGAATGTTACCTCAAACATCCGTGACATGGCAGAACAATTAGCTAAAAGAGAGGAAGAAATTGCTCAACATACTGAAACTAATAAAAATCTAAACGAAGAATTGCAAAAAGCCAAGTCTGTCGAATCATTGATGACCACCCAAATATCTCACTTGCATAATACATTGGAACAGAACAGTAATTACCTTGAAGATCTTCGGCAAGAACTGAGTAATGCATACAGGAAATTAGAATTGGTGAAAGCACAGCATGTAGAAGACAGAGAAATGCAAAACAGGCGACTGGAGGATTTGATTGAAGAGTTGAATATTAAGTTACAAGAAAATGAAAACTTGAAATTCGAGATAGGAGAGAAAGAAAAACTTCTAAGCCAAAATGTAACTGAAGAGACCAAATTAGCTTTAGAATTGAAAGTCGCAGATCTAGAAGGTAGATTGATGGAATCTGAATCCAAAGGAAAAGCTCAGTTGGATAAAATGAAAAAAATTGCTGCCAATTTGAAGAAAAAGGTAGCACAGTGTCAAGATCTTGAAGCTAAGGTATCTGACCTTGAAGAGAAATGGAATTGTGAAAAGTCAGAAAAAGAAGCGATAAATAACATTATACAAGAGAATGAGTTCGCCATACGTGACAAAGACAATAAAATTTCCGAGCTGGAGAACAAGGTGATAGAAAGTGAAAAACAAACTGCTATAGCTTTGCAGAACGTTGAAGGACTAGCGCACGAGATTGATACATTTAAGCTGAGAGTGAATTCTTTATTGGAACAAGTTACAGAGATGGGGGAAGAAATAGAAAAATTACGGATGGAAATTAGCAACAGGGAATCTTTATTGGAAGATGAGGAAGTAAAGAAACAGAATATTATATCGGAGTATGAAGCGTACAAATTACAGATGCAGGCTGCGTATGAAAAACAACAAAACAGTTTAGAAGAAACTACTGAATGCGCCCGAGAACTAAGAGTGCGAATGGAAGTTATGGAAAGCGAGTATGTTGAACAATTAGGTCTGATCCAAAAACTGAAGGCTGAAAATGGGATGTTGTCCTCGAAAGAAACCCAAATCAATGAAAGATTGGAAAATGTTGAAAAGGAGTCCGAGGAAAGAAAGTTTCTCTTGGAAAAACTGCAGAAAGAAAAAACTGATTCCACTGAAAAAGTTTTAGTACACAAAGCACAGACCTTAGATTGCGAAATGAGTGAAAATGCGGCAAAACCATCTCAGGAACAGAGCTACACCTCGGTGCAAGCCTTGGAGGCAAAATTACAAGAACGAGATGCTGTAATTGAGTCTTTAGAAATTGAACTTGGCAAATCTCACGACAGAGTTAGCAAACTAGAAGAAGCTTTGAGTGCTGTTGAGGAGCGGAGGCATAGCTTGGAAAGAAGAACGGAATTGTTGGGTGCTGAACTCGAGCAATCATTCCGGATAACAGAAGAAGCTTCCTTTAGCGAGGATGTGCTGGAACAAAGATTAGCTATGCTCATGGCTAAAGACGAAGCTATCAGTGACAAATTGAATGAAACAATTGACGAAAACAAGGAATTAACCGAAAAGATTCATAGTCTTCAAGATATTAATATTAGCTTGCAAGAAAAGATTGATGCAGTTGAGGAAGAATTGCAGTACAGCAGAGAGATTAATGAAAAATTGCAGAATGTCGATGTTTTATACTCGGAATTGCTTGATAAACATACTTCGCAAGAATCCCAGATGAAAAAAATACAGCAGGATCTGTATGAAGCTAAACAGTACATAGACAGCTCTGAACGGGAAGTCACTTCTCAAATAAACCAACTTGATTCTGACAAAAAACAGTTACTTGAGAAGTGTGAAAAGTTGGAGGATTTGAAGGTAAATCTTATCCAAGAAATCGAGTCGCTTAAAGATGGTGTAAGCCTTTGTCGACAAAGAATTTCGGAATTAGAAGCCGAAGTGGAAACGCAGAATGAATCTAACCAAAAGTTAGTAGCTGAACGGGCTAAGCGAAAAGAGTCTGTCTCAATGGTAGGCGATTTTCCGGAGAAGGTTGAAAAATTAACATCACTACTTGCTGAAAAAGAAGTTGAAATCGAAAATTATCAAAGGCGGAATATGCAACTGCAAATGGCTGCTTTTGTCACGCCTCAACAGGGTGATGTCTCCGATGTATTTGACACGACAATGCTACCTAATACATCTGCCCCTACCAATGAAATAGCCATGTTGAATAATCTCTTAGCAGAAAAAACACGTCAGTATGAGAGTGTTTGTATAGAATTGGAGAATTTAAAGCAGAGATTAGCCAACGTTGTATCAGAAAATCAACAGTCCTTGAATGAAAAAGATCAGTACTATGCACATCTAGTTACAGAGTCACAAACTCTGCAAGCAGAGTTTAATCAGTGTCGAAATGAGTTGGACAGGATGACTGAAGCCCTATTACAGAAAAACCAAAAAATTGACTCGTTACATGCTCAATTTGGTGACATCTGTGCTCAGTTGGAGGTGTCTGGTAATCATCAAAGCGACAACGACAAAGAAATTGTTAGACTGACAGGAATTATTACAGCAAAAGATGCAGAAATTGAAGCAATTAGAAATGAGTTGGATTTGGCAAATGAGGAATTGCAAACAATCATAACGGCCAAAAAAGAAAACTACAGTCCTACAGATGACAAAAACACTTTGATTGACCAGCTTCAGAATGAAAAGTCTATCTATGAGTCTCAATTGGATGACCTAAAAGTGCAGCAAAAAAGTGCCCAAGAAATTGTCAACCAAATTATATCTACCGCCGAACAGAAAGTTAACAAATTATATGAAATTCGGGATGAAGGAAACACCACGAATACTAACGATCTTCATAAAGTTGCGTCAACATTTAATGAATTGTTAGCTGATTTTGAAACTGTGAAGCTTGAAAATGACGAACTTCGTCTCTCTCAAGAATCGTACATGAACGAACTTATGGAACTGAAAAAGCATGCTACTACTGATGATACAAATACGAATGACCAGCAAGTCTTGGAATTGAAAAGTAGAGTAGATGAAATTACACAGGAGAAAAATGCTCTGCTAGACTTACTGAAGGCACAAGAATTGACAATAAATGGATTGAAAAACGAGTTGGATGAGCTTTTAATAGAAAAAGAATCATTTGAACAACAAGTCTCAGATTCGATCATTATAATCAATCAATTAAAAAATCAGCAGGTCCAAGTAGTTGGAAATACTGCAGAAAAACCAATATCAGACTCAACACCATCCCAGGAACCTGTTGAAAAGAATTTGCATTTGGAAGTTGACTCTGAATGGGACAATAGATCATCTGGCAAACTAGATATCGACGAAGAAGGATGGGGCTGGAGTGCCGAGGAAGTACAATTAGAGGAACAGCATCAATTATCAACAACTACTTTGACACCCAGTGCGGAAATTCAGTTGCAAACCAGAGTGGCAGAGCTGGAAGATCAAATTAAAGAATTGGAAACCAAGATAAATAACCTGGAAGAGGAAAGTAAAGCTATTCAACTAAAGAATGTAAAATTAGTTAAAAAACTCAAAGAATTTAAAGTCCGAAATGAATTGCTGGAACAAAAGGTCAAGCAGCAACAACTGTCGTGTTTCTCGGATTTGGATTCTGCTATTGAAGAAGAATTAAAAGCACAAATTCTGAGGCTGGAAGAAAGTTTGAAAGGTGCTATCCAAGAACAAAAAAAATCTATCACAGAGAAAGAACAGTTGCAGAAAAGGTTAGAAGTCTTGACATCAGCCAATGACAGATTTGTTGAGATGAAGGAAAGACAAGACATGGATATCGAAGTATGGCAAATTCGAAATAAAGAACTCACTAGTAAAATACAGTCTTTGGAGTGGCAGCTCCGAGAAATTTCATCCAATCATGAAGGATCGACTACACCGTCGCCGCAGATTAGAAGTCAGATTAGTGTACCTCCAAGTGAAGTTGATCCATCCAGTGATCAATTATCTAAAACCCAGGAACGGATTGAGGGATTGTGTCAACAATATAAAGAAGAAATTGACGATTTGAAAGAGGAAATGGAAGCGCTAGCAACAGAAAATGAACAACTACAACAACTTTTGGAAGAACAGAAGAATCAAATGATGCCTGTTCAGAGCAAAATTGGTTCAGAACAATCTGATATTATCGTTAAATACGAAGAATTGGCGAAACAAAACAACAATTTACAGATTAGCCTGAACAAATTACAAGAAGAATACAGTTTGCTGAGTAAACAGTACAAGCAAAGCCTTATGGATGCAAATGATCAGGTAACAGCTATGCGTCAACTTAACGAGCTGATGAGAACTGAGTTGACAGCAAAGTCTATTGAATTTGATAATGAAAAACAGTCGTTGATTAAAGACACGGAAGAATGTACTTTAAAAATTAACGAAATGCAACACAAATTAGAGCAAACGCGGCAAGAAAATGTCATGCTATTGCAAAAAGTCGAAATTCTGGAAACTACCAATGAAGAATTATCATCTGTATCAACCTCATTGAGCGAAGTCACAGAGCTATTAAATACAAGAGTGCAAGAGGTGGCTGATTTGAAGCAAAACTACCAGCAACAATACCTTGAAAGAACTGAAACCGAAAATAATTTACGTGGTAACATAGAAAACCTCCGACAAGAGTTGAACAACAAACAGGAAGAAATATTACGTCTGCAACAATCACTGACACAAGAGGTGAGTGAAACTATGCAAAAACAAGGTGCTGAACTGCATGGCCTACAACTGCAGTTATTGGATAAAGATCAAGAGATTGTAAAACTTAGAAATGAGTTAGCCAATGTAGAAACTGATGCGCAGAAGTGTACTCTTGAATTGCAAAGTCATATATCACATATCGAATTATTGGAAAAAGAAAGTCAACATTTGAAGGCAATGCTACTAGAAAAAGAATCAAGCTTAGAAAAAACCTCTGCTGAATTGACAACTTGTCATCAGGAATCAACTAAGAACCTATCTCTATTAGAATATTACCAAAGTGAGCTGTCCAAGTATTCGTCAGAAATAGAAAGAAATCAACAACAGGTGCACAAATTGGAAAATTCGATGGTTAAGCAAATTGCAATAGCTGATACTGATAGAACAAATTTGCAAAGTCAATTGACAGATAAGAGTGAAAAGGAGCAACAAATTGAAGAGCTCAAGGTAGGATTGCGTGAAAAAAATTCTCTCAACGAGTGCCTTCATCAAGAAATAAAAAAATTGTCCGTAGAATTGCATTCTGCCAATGATCGAATTAGCCAGCTTCAAACAGAGCTGGAGGAGAAGAATGTAGAAATACAGAAATTGAACGGAATCTTGATTGAAAAAGAGGCTGCGACAGAAAAAATCAGGCAGCAATTGTACGAAGGACAATTACAGATAGATAGTGTTCAGCTTTCCACGTTCCACCAGCAAGAGCAGGGTTCTGCGCAAGAGGGTGTAGCATTGGCGGATAGTTATCCAAGATTCAAAATGGCTGGCGACACTGACATTCAGCTTCTAACAGATGTTGATCAATTGAGGTCAGAACTGAGCGAGAAACACGAAGAAATTGAACAATATAAATATATGCTGAGCAAAAATACATATCCCGAGCTCATACAGAAGTTACAAGATAACATCAATCAGTTACATACAGACAAATATCAAATGGAACAGTCTTTGGAGAAAAAAATCCAGTTATTGAGTGAAGAATTGGCCTGCAAACAAACAGAAATTGAAAACATTAGACAAGCAACACAGGGACAACGAGAGATTGTTTGGGGAGACAATCATGAACCGGTTGTTGTAGACGAAAAACCATCGATTCACCAAGAAGCTATAGCAAAATTACAAAACGTATTACATGACAAAGAACAGGAAATAAACGAACTGAAATTCGTGATTGCACAGAAGGATTCTCAAATTTCTCTCCAAGATAATGCCAATCCGCAATTCGACGAATTCGAAATTCAGGAAACACTACGACGATTAAACGTGGACTTGTATACCAAGCAGCAAGAAATTGAAAAATTGCAAGCAAGCTTGGTAGAAAAGGAAAAGGATATTAATGATTTGACGGTGACAAAAGAACAATCAGAGAAAGATAGGAACCTAATATCAAAACTAACGTCAGAAAAAAAATTGATCATGGAAGAAGCTGAAAAAGTGCTACAATCTAAACTGGCAGACAAAGAAGCTGAAATCGATGAATTGAAGCAACGTTTAGTGATAGAAACTCAGGAATTGCTTGCCACTTTACAATTGAAAGATACGGATGTGATAAATCTAAGAATGCAAATGGAACAATCGAATTCTCATTATATTGATGACTTGCGAAACAAAGATGAAGAGTTGCTACTTAGCAAATCGGACTTGGCTGAAAACGAAAGGCGCTTAGCAGAAGTCAGTGTTACCAAAGATGCTGAAATTCACAATCTCAAAGTCCAAATCCATGATAAAGATGTTCGTATTGATGAAATGGCTGCACTAATGGAGGAAGAAGAAAGGCAATTGAACGAGTTGCGACAGGTTGTCGAATCTAAAGAAGAAGAAATTATTAATTTGAAAACTCTTTTAGCTGAAACTGTACAGGAATACGAAATTATCCAGAAGTCATTAAGTCGAAATAGAAGCACAGAATCCGCTGTTACCCCAGACGAGAGAAAGACGGAATCGGCAGATACAATCGATAGACCTTTAGAAGAAGGTGACAATTTAATGTCACATCCAGTTGTGTCCGTCGAAGGTGAGCTCGATCTTGCTCTCTATATGTTACATCAGAGAGATGTCAGATGCGAAGAACTGACATTAGAATTGATGCAGGTAAGATCGTTGTTCAAAATTTTTTTTTTTGGGTAATAAAAGTATATTTTGTCATTTTTTAATACTAAATTGATGTGCGACGAATTCATTCCATCTTTTCAGTTGTTAGAAGAACGTGACACTCTGCAGCTGAGACTATCTAATGCAATTCGAATTAATGAAGAATTGCGACAACAGAAAACGACAATGTCCAGTCCTAAGACAGAGGCCTTGCCTTCGACATCTTCGAACGAACCAATAGTCGAGCATCCATCTCCATCTAGAACAGAAGGCCCTATCGAAATTGCAACGGATGCACTAAATGTTGAGACTTTACCAGCTGGAGAAGACAAGAGTGCTCTTGCTCAAAAGTAAGTCATTGTGCAATAATTTCAGATTTGATGAATGTATTTCTTGCCCATATTCTTAGTAAAGAACCTGTAATAAGTTAAGATCCCTTCAATATGTTGCATTATTATATTATAGAGTCGTGAAAGCATTCTAGTAATTACATCCCAATTATTCATTTGTTCATATAGATACAACAAGATCCTTGTTTTCGTGTCAAACTTAGATAAATGTCCTATCCCATAAATTGCGTCTGGACGCCGATCTGGTTTTGTATCATTTGCCATTAGATTTGTTCGAAGCTAACTTAGCTTTAATTAATATTTCCTTACCGATTACTGCCCCATGCTTAACAGTTTCCCAAAGCCCAGAGTAAGCTAGTTTTTGTGACAGGCTCTCTCAGTTACACACTGTGCATCAAAGGCGAGATGTAAGATTATGCGACGACCGAGAATCCAGACACACACAGCAAATGTCGTTTGTTACACGCAGGGATATGCTGAATTCCTTACCCCCTGAAGCAGCAGCCAGATTGGTGAATGCCAACTACACTCTATGTATGTATTGAATTGAAAAGCATGTGTCCGGAATTATATTGTGGCTCAAAGATTCGAAAAGGGGTGACTGCAATGTAATTAGTGAACCTTGCAATAATTGTTTCAATTTTTCTTACAGCTCGAGATGTCCAGAGTCAGTCAAGCGTTCTCATGAACTGGTTGTGGGGGAAAAGGTGAGATATATTTTACTATAATTTTGAATTGCACAATTTGAATACTAATATCATTTTGCAACGATTATAATACAATTACTGAGGTGTTATTTTCTTTTTCTTCTGTTCAAGCACTCCGAAAGTAATGCATATGTGATGAAGGCAATTCAAACGTGACTTCAGTACAACAATGTATAAAATAGTCTTTGACTAGACACATTCCTAATGTAATGAGTCCAAATTCTGGTACGATACATTATAACAAAGGTTATGAATCGAGGCTATAAGTTTAACAACATAATAATGATTGAATAGAATTTTCCAGAATTTTTTAGTCTTTTTATTCAAATAGAACAAACTGAAGTCTTCTCCGTTGTTATTAAGGACATTATATCAGTGGGATAATCCTTGATTTGTGACCAAATGAAATCGAAAATTTACACATTGTAAAGAGTTGTCCTGCCCATATTTGGTGAAACGGACCCCGTATGTACATCATAGTATCTACCAACAGTGAGCAGAGGGAAAAAGTAATAAACGGTCCGTGTCACCAAATATTCATGGCATGTACATATATTTGTTGTTGACTTCCAATCGTTGAAAAATTATATTTATGCCAATTGTTATAATTTGAGTGTCAATATTTGATGTTTGTAGTAATATTCCACAAATTCAATTCAGCCATACGTGAATTTTGTATAGTTGATTTGCGTTATCCAACCAGCCTTACCTTCGCAGCTGCCATGAGTCAATTATTCAATGGATTGAATTTTTTGTACATACACGTTTGTCAAATCGGTCATTATAAAAATCCATTGTTTTTTGATACCTGGCATACTTGCATAACACCAGTCGAATGTACCAAACTAAAACTTAACTACGCATTTACAATATAATTCATGAAATATTTAAATAGACGAAACTCCGAAGTATAAAATATAGTAGGGAACCTTGGTTAAAAAAAGGTGTAAAAGAAATAAAACAAAAGAAGACGAACAACACTTTCCAGAAAAAAAAAATATAAAATGTTGCAAACTACTGTATTATATAGTCATAGAAAACATGAGTGTGTATAATAATAATAAATACTTGAAATATTTATATAAGAATGCCTTGAAGTAATGTAATTTCAGTGATTTTTAACTATTCGATTGTAATTATTGGAATAAATACTAATGTTGTTATACTGCTTAGTAATATTTGCAAATTGTCAATTTATTTTCATCCCGAATTAGGGACTATCAATTAATTACATTATATTCCTTACACAGGAGCAGAAATAAGGGGCAGTGATTATTGCCTTACACAACATAAAAATTAAGTTGAAAAATTGGAAATTCTACATACATGGACTGCTTAATTACACATATTTGATTTCATTTTTTGTTATATTTTTAGTTAACTCACAGCCTGAATAGTCGCATGTAATTGTAATTGTAACTTTTCAGATTATTCATATTGTCTTCACAATCTATCAGAGAAACTATGTCGAATAATTGGACGTCAATCAGGAATTAGCTTGATGATGTGTGACTGTGCTTATCGAGATGAATCCAATCTTGTTTTCAATATATAATTGCCAATTTTGTTAAACCCTGTATATACTCTTATTTTGTTAATGGTAAAATCACACAATTGCTTTTGTCTCGAAATGATATTAATAATTATGCATTATTATGAGCACATATAATAGTGTTACGCTAATGTTGGAGACGAGGCTTCTTTCAAGAAGTCAGGCATTCAAATTTTTTTACAATCCAGAGCCATATATGTCCAATTATTATTTTGATCATTGGTTCTGTCAAAAGTACAATTTATCATAGCATTTTCAATTTCAGATATCATACAACAACGCTAGAAATCAGCTCCTGTATTCGTACTAAAACAATTTCATTAGTGCTCGAACAATGTTGTTCATCATATGGTGGCTCTATCGAAAGTATTCCTTCAATGTTCAAGATATTACCATTTTCCGTAACAGGGAAACGATTTTCTAATAGTAATTCTCTGACAGCATTTTTTCTCCGCATAATAATAGATTCTGGCGTATCTTCGCTAGATGATAAAAATAAATCCAGTACGTTTGTTTCAGTCCTTGTGTGTACTTCCATATTGTCAATCGCATGTCCCATTATTATCTTCAGGTTTTGTTTGTCGCAGGATGGGTTTGCCAAAATAAAGCTGAGGAATTATACACATATATCGTTTACTGTGTTATGCCTTTAGTAACATGTTTCTAGATTTTAATCATGAAATGCCGAGGCTTACAAGTTAGCCGTGCAGTATGGAACCCTTCATTCTATGTGAATTTTTTACTACTGAAAAAAAACTCGAATCGTATTCTGGACGCGTGCGAGTACTTTATAATGCTTTATTATACCTGTAGCTGATTGTGAACAGGCAAACATGATAATGGACAAAGGAATAAGTGAACGTAACATAAGTATACCTAACCTTTCTGATACCGGATCTATTGTGTAAACAACACCGGAGTAACTACGACCATCTTTAGTTTTAATCGAAACGGTCTTATTAACGTAACTTTTCAATGTGATAGGATCATTCTTGTAAACCTTGTGCGAAAATTTCCACTCATTATCAGTCATTTTTCAGGTGCTGATCAGTGTCAAGGATGGGACGAAGATTATACCACACGTACTGATACGTGACAGTTGACGAAGCACACATAAATGTGCAAAATCGGTTCGACATTAGCGGGGGCGAACAACGTTCAACGTCGTTTGTTCGTCAATTCTATAATGCAACGGCAGCAGCTACAAGAGATAGTAAAAGTAGATAAAGAATTAGAATGTGGCAGCGAAATTCTAACAACTGAAAGGCTGGTGGAAAATTTTTACGACAAACAAAAAGAATCTGCAGCAAGAATTGCCTTGAAG
Organism: Neodiprion fabricii; assembly: GCF_021155785.1. Lineage (NCBI taxonomy): Eukaryota > Metazoa > Arthropoda > Insecta > Hymenoptera > Diprionidae > Neodiprion > Neodiprion fabricii. Next base: position 2,924,237 of record NC_060244.1, read on the forward strand.
TCGTGTATTGTTTACGATACGTTCGAAACATTCCAATTGTGAAATAGCTACGCCATATGAGTTTACATGACGAATTATACGACAGCTGTGATGTAAGAGAATGAAGTCTGACAGGTGGTCGGATGTGGTATCATCACTATCACAAACAATATCATTGACAAAACTGCGTAATGACTACGGATTGTCCCAAAGGATGAGCAACTGCGCGATCCGCAACACCTCGAGGTAATCGATAAACGCGTTCGCGTAATTCTTACAATATGCACGTCTCATTGCTAAATTTTTTATGCCTACTGCAAAATTCTACTGATTATACGGACATAAAGGCGAAACAAATCTTCATTGTGAAACAAGTAAGCAATGAAACAGAAAAATAATTTGAAAATTCAGTCATTGATATGGTGAAGCAGCATACTAATATCACTTGAACTTTGTTAGCAATTCATATATTATCTGAGACAGAAAGAAATACGAATGCGTCTCTGTTGACTGTTTGATTGCCCTAAATCTATACTTATCTTTTTGATATAACGTAATACAGTAGAGCTTTCCGATTTATACAAGTGTATTTGTTTGCCAGAGTCTTGCTTCTGTACCTCACCCGGCATCACGAATATTAAATTAGAGTTGGTTTCATTCCTGAGCTGGTTGGAATTGTTTATCATTTGTAAACTGCGTCACGCTTTATAAACAATGATAATTCAGAAATTCTCAACCATTGTATGTGAGGAAAAAAACAATCTCAAGTGTGAAAACGGTCATGTTTGACACTCTGAGATTTCTTGTGTAATTGTAGAACTGATTATGGCGCATGACGTTTCTTCTTGAAAAATTCCAAACATTTGTGCGCCAGAGTTATTAAGTCATGGCAGAAGTTCACAAGGAACCTCACTTCGACATCGTCATTGATGGAGATAAATTAAATGAAGGTGCAGCAGAAATTGTCAAACTTCTCCGACCCGCGTGGTCCATTGACGATTATCAATTCAAGGTAATACTTGAGTGAGTGTACTGTGTAACATTTATCCAGCATTTGATGTATACGGTATATTGGCATAGCTCATAGTTTATTGTGTAATTGCAAAATAGTGTGTCAATCATAATTTAGATAATACTCCCTGATTTTGAGGGATGCATTGAAATGCGCATATAATAGCAAAGTGTTCCTCAGCTCTTCACAAATGGGATATCTAACAAGCTCGTTGGTGTCTGGTGTAAAGACCGCTACGATGAGATGGTTTTGATACGGGTCTATGGCTACAAAACAGATCTGTTCATCGACCGCACAGCTGAAACTAGAAATATTCGGGTAAGATGAAGGATTTAACTATGCAATGAGTTACAGTGACGGCAAGTTTGATAAGTAAAATTACAATTATCCTATTATGCATGCAATTGTGAATTGAAACTTCCATTAAGTAAAACAGTGCCCTACAGCGTTTCACGGCGATGATACATACTTTGAAAGTATTAGCTCTTTATGAGATTTGATAAAACTTTGAATTTTGGGCTGCATTTCTTGATTTCGTTTAACATCAGTGTGTTTGGCAAGTAACTCTGTCGACTAGCTTGAGCTCCATCCTAGAATAATTTACAAATAATCTGGTATGAACTTTCAGAGACGTATTTACGTACTCCACATTTTAATGGTGTTGTGTGCCGTTGAACAGCGTCGAATGTTGCATATTTCAGCTGATGCATGCAGCGGGCTACACTCATTGCTTGTATGCTACTTTCAACAACGGACTTGCCTATGAATTCCTTCCAGGGGATACTCTTACTGTTGACAGCGTCCGCAGCCCGCCCATTTATAAGTTGGTGGCCAAAAGATTGGCTGAGATGCATAAGCTCAATCCCACTCATCCGGAGATAAGTACAGAGCCGTTCATATGGGATAAAATTGAAAAGTTCATGCGTATTATGCCCAAGTCGTTCTCCAACAAAGAGAAGCAGGCAAAGTAAGCAATTCGAGCTCATTTAAGATCTTTTCCGACTGGAAAGATGAAGATATTGCCACTGTCTATATTTTCAGATTCAGACGGATAATACAACCCTACACGGAACTAGAAAAGCAATACCAATTGTTGAAGAACGAGCTTTCAAAACTTGACAACGTCGTCGTATTTGCACATAACGATCTCTTATTAGGCAATGTACTTCACAATGCGAAGGAAAATACCGTCACATTTATAGATTATGAGTATTCCGCTTATAACTATCAAGCCTATGATATTGCTAACCACTTTGCTGAATTCGTTGGTGAGTTTCAATCTCAATGATGGTTATTGTGAGAATCTGAATAGATTGCAGCCTTAGTAACGATAGAAACGATTTTTTCATTTTTTGAGATATTGATTAATTTTTAGGGATTTATATATCTTTACAGGTCTCGATGTACCAGATTACTCATTGTATCCAGATGAGACTCTGCAGAGAGATTGGCTTAGGTTGTATCTTGAGGAATACAATGGCACTCCGGATGTTACAGAAAATGAAATAAAAAAATTGTACATCCATGTTAATAAATTCTTACTTTTGAGCCACTTTTTTTGGGGCTGCTGGTCTCTTATACAAAGTGAACATTCGCTCATTGGCTTTGATTTTTTAGAGTGAGTTGAAATTCGATATCTAACGTTCATTTAAATAAATGTTATCAATCTTATCAGGTAAACAGATTTGACACCTGGTCGTTCAGGCAGTATCAAATTTCAACGTAAGTGGAGACAATAACGAACCAATCTATTTTCAGATACGCTTCCATAAGGTTTAACGAACTTTTTAAAAAAAAAGATCAATTATTCGTTTCGGAATGAATGCCCGTGTATTGGAATCGAAACAATCACCAAGTGATCAGTTCTATTTATAATTCGAAGGGCCTGGCGCGCCTTTTATTACTCCTTACCATGCTCTGATCAATTTTACCTTAATTCAGCCGCCAATTCCGTTATTTAGGTTTTAATTTTTATGGGAGGGATTTAAATGTATATCATGTTATCAATGTTATTCTTGATCTTGTTATTACTATCATTATATATATGAAGCATTTAATTTTATTTGTTGCAATGTGGTGAGAGGAATAAAACTTTTTAGCTGTGGCCAGCTGTAGTATTCTTTGTTAGCTATTTGTCGTATGACAATTATTCATTTCATTTTTCAATTGATCAAAAATCATTAGTATTCAGAACAATTTTCGTTATTAATACATGAAAATATATTATTTATTCGTGTTAAATATCGCAGCCTAAGTACTAATTGCGGTGAGTTTCGTGGAACGAACTGCAAAAATTCCCAATGTTTACAAAATGTCGTGTTGTACGGGATTGAAAAGCAAACAGGAATAAGTGTCGTAGAATATTGCGGTAAAAACATGCTTTCACTGACGTATTATTTTCCTGGATATTATACATCACGCTGTACTAATGGTTTGTTATTAAAATTCGTCGAAACGCTGTAGCAATACATATAGATCGTACGATGTATCCAAGTTTGAAGTACCCTCCAGGCGGAATTGGAAACTAGCGTATAACTATTCGAGTCAAGCGCGACACTTATTCTTCAAACATTATCCTGATTGAAAACATTGAAAGAATTCTGTGTCTCGTATTTATAGCAGCCTATTTCCCGAGTAACGAACAGCGTCATCGGCATGCATAAACAAATATTCGAAACTATCAGATTTGTCATTTTCGGATGACCACTTGATTCGATAGTATGTTTTTGTCTCGGTGTGGAACGGCGGTGGGATATAATAATGTGGGATGGTGGGATCTGGTGGGATCTGGTGGGATCACGTAGAGTGTTCATAAATCAGTGTTTATTTTTAGTGAGCGCACGTCCCGAACAATTCAAGAGTATTTGTAAATATACGCTATTCTTTGGCGTATAAGATTTATTTATTATACAACAATCGGTTCGATAACAGAAGAATTCTTCTGTCCGACTATCGTGAAATGTCAATGTAATTTGTTCAAGTACTAATCGTATTAACAATAAGTAATAATCGTGTTGAAGAGAGCCGATTAATTCCTGAAAGAAGAAGATAAATCTGTGTGTAGCAACATAGCCACAGCTGAGCGATTGACTTCTGTCTTCTTTCTCTTAGATATAATCGCGTCCCACGGTGCGCCTCGTTACGTTCATATTTCATTTTTATACAATCATCTCAATATGCACCTCGCATGCAAATGCCTAAACGTGTCAATCAAGGCGAGGGGCAACGAACTGGAAAGGGTTAAAATTGAAGATTACGAACTGACCGCTACCGAACTCGCTGATCCCTTCTTCCAAGAGGTAAACGTTATACACTTCATTGTCAATGAAACTTGCTGCTAACGACCTTAACTACCTTAACCGAATTAATTCAACTCGTTTCCACGATTCCTCTTCTCACGCGTCACGTCGTCTACATCTAATTCATTCGATCGGTAAATATTTTCTTTACCACAACTTGTGAACTAGCGTCAATCTGACCCTGAACAAAATTTTTATCCTAATTTCGAAAACACACTTTTCGGAACAAAGCGATGAATCTTGGCAGATGTATTTAGAATGACATACATGTGAATCAGTACAGACTTATCTACCACGTAAGCTATATCGTATGAAATAAGTTGTTCAATAACGGTACAAACTATTTTTTTAACTGTTTACCAATATTTATTCATTGCCTTTTCGAAATCTCGCCTTTTTACCATTTTTACCTTGCATTTTGTAAATACCTGCATCGAGCCGAATCCATCAAAGACAATTGCAACGTATTTCTCTGATACGTTTGAGTGGTTGCAAATTGTTCTGAAATACATCTTCAAAAATATTTAAACACCGACTAGGTACATACATCACCATTTTCTATTTACTACAAACACAGTTGCACGATACACGTTTGACATAGGTTAATTTCACAAGAGATGGATATGACAGACAATTGGATGGATGATTAAGTAATTGGCTTATGCTTCGACAGAATGTTGCGACTGTTGGAGAATTGGAAGGTATTACAAAGGAATTACCTGGTTTGGTAGAAGTTCGAAATATTGGAGCCTGGGCTGTTCACCGATGCATCAATTGTTCAATGAATACCCACGCAGTCCACAGAGAACGGGGTGCAGCACTAGTTTTGATAAATACCAATGTCCTTGTAAGTATTCCAGAGTTGAGTTCAAGGCTAGTTATTGTTCCCGAATATCAATGCCTTCAGCGACAGTGATTGAAAGTCAAGAAAAACAGAGTGATTGTATCCGTTCCAAGATATGGCAGGTATTCACCAAATTAACAATATTTGCGAATACTTTGCAAGTAGTATTTTCAATTAAATTACGTTTCTATGTTTTATCATCCATGGATTTACAAAATTAAAACAATGTTAGCGGTATTCAATGTCAAAGTCATCTTTCACTGGAATTTCTGACAGCTTGGATTTCTTCAAAACTCCAATTACCTAACAAGGGAATCAATTAGTATCGATTATTATTCGTGACGTTACGAAAATAGATGCATGTATATGTTGTATGATATACTTCATTAAGATACAGTATGAAGCAAAAGTATTTACAAATGTGTGAAAAAAAAAGTTGATTGTTTGAGCTCATATTAATGTGCTCATTTTGTTATCTGTCGATATATAATACTTAATGAGGCAGGAATATTGATACATATCGATTAGACTTAGAAAAATATTGAACTGCTAACATGAGTTTAAATTATGCAATCCAACTAATAAATTTTTTAATTATACTGCGGGACTTGAGATAAAAATGGTCAAAGCACTATCTTGTACTTTTTCCATAATAAAACATGACTGTCTATCGGACTATAAATTTGTATCGGTACTTTATAACGTAGTAAACACCGTTCATTGTATTTTTGGCACAGCTCACTTTTTTTTAAGTGTAAAATAATTTATTATTGAACCTAAGGATTTGATTGATTGAAAAATATTATAGAAGATTGATTAAAAGCTGAAGTAGTTGATATTGCTGATTGCCAATAAAGAGTTTTTAGTGGATAAATGTTACTTGGTCAACTTTTCAGGAGTACGTGACAGTAAATTTGAAACTAAATACCAACCTTGACCTATATCGGTTTGTTAATGAACTTCAGTATTAGTATAAACTTAACTTTTTGACCGAACTCAGTTCTTTGAAACTTCAAGTAAAGCTATTACTCTTTATATTCGATTTTATCAATAATTTATCTTCAATGTTGCAAATTACCAATATTTTTCTAAAAAACAAAGTCAATTGAAAAATTTATGAAACTGTTTATAATTTTTTTTTTTTTGTTCCAGAAAAGTGCTGATGAAATAGCTAAACTAACAGCGAGTCCTCACTTCAGTTCTATATTTAGGATAATGATTGACAATAATAACATAGACACCGTAGATTTTCTGCAACCACCTAATAAGTTTTCAGGTGATATTTCTTAGCAATGAGTATTGCTATTTGTTATTACGTCTTATTACGTTATATATTTTAACAGTTTGTGTATGTGAGAGAAAGAAATGTAGTGTGTCATTTTATCCAATTGGAAGAAAAACAGTGATAATATTGCTCCTCTTGCAGACATATTTCTTTACGGTTGTCAACATGCTAGATAGTTGAAACTATTTTGATGCAATCACGGTATCCTTATTCTTGTATCAAACCATGGGAAGATTAAGAGCATATTAGTAGTATTCGATACATTAAATCATTGGCGCTGTTCTTCGTTCTTCTGTCATTCAGTGTCGCAGCTTCCAAGTAATCTACAATCGGCTCTTGGCGGTTTGCAACAACAGCTTGAAACAGCTGTGCAGAGGGAAGCTGCTGCAACTGAAGAAAGAGTTCGAGCTTTTTCCGCTGAACAGTATCAACTTTTAGAGCAGTACAGAGAACATGCACATATGGAGCACAGGTTGCTCGTTGGGTAAGCTAAGTTCCAGTTAATCGTAATTTTTTTTTATAATTTGCAGCAAGATAGAAGTATTTCACTCTTTTTACTCACAATCGGCTAGCATATGATACTATCTACATAATGTTTTTACAGCCTAATTTGCAACCAAAAAGAAACAGAAAAACCCGCAACCATGGAAATATCTCATGCTATTTCTGACACGATCCAACCAAATATAGCTCAACCAATGTCTAATGCACAGAATACTAGACCTCACACAGTGGCGAGTGATACAAAGATCGTTGGCGGACCTAACATCAGACACCAGGCAGCAACAAAACATCCTGCTAACCTTCACCTAGTGTGTATAGGATGAATGAATTTTACTTTTAACGTTTACTCAATTACTTGTAAGTCACATGGAGTTTTGCACTTTTGGAGGATTGTCAAAATCGATTGGGGTGTTGAGGCGAGCAGTTTATTGGAGTGGGTGAAAATGAAATTTCGAATAATGTAAATAGGTAGTTGATAAGAGTCCTCCACAAGAATTTAAATGGTTAATTTTAAATGAACTAGTTGACTAATTCTCCTATGGTTTATCGTTGTTTTTATCTTTCTTCTTCCATTACAGAGGAGTGGAGCTGACAAGAAAGCATCGTTGAGACTGTATTGCAAGGAACCCAGTAGTTACGACACTGAGGCATTGTTTACAATTGAAGGCATGGATGACTCCGTACCCGCAGAACAAGCTCAACAATCTGAAGAAGAGTCTGACACTGATGGTAATTTAAATTGATACAAAAACGTATGTAGTCAATTTATGAGATTTTTACTCTTACACAGTTGTAATATCGTCTCGTCTTTTGGCAATAGTGTTTGTATAAGAGTAATCACAATTATTGCAAAGATATCTCATGAAATATTTCACATTTTTAGATTCCGGCCATGACGAAGGTATCCATATTCCGCGAGGACAGAGAAGCGGCCATCCAACCCTGGCCAAATCCTTGCCAGTCAGTGTTCCTGTATTTCCCTCCTTCACCCGTCAAATTCAGCATGATCAAGGAGATGATCAGGTATGTAAGACAACGATTTACTATTTTTGCAGTAGTGTCACTGATGATCAATGTCTACCGTGATTGCAGGAATACTTCACACAGTAAATTAAGAAAAGTAACGACAATATATGTGTATTTTCAACAGCTATCGAGGGATCCACACGATCCACATAATATTCGTGCATCGATGAAGGCTTTGGCAAAAAGTGTTCATGGAGATACAGTCTTTGGTGATTTGCCACGTCCACGATTTTCTACTCAGATCTAACCTGGTATATGTACAAATCTGTACTGTATTCTAATCACATCGACCCATTATTTAGTATAAAATATTTGTCAACTATTGTTTAACCATTGAATTATTGAAGAATTTCACCCACAACTGAAAATAAGTCGAAAAATTAAAGATAAAAAGTTTGAGTGAATAGTTTTGGAATATTTTCGCATGTTTTGTAGTAAATGAGAAATTTTGTTTAGTTCAAGAATGTTGTTTTCTACGGATTAGGTGTATAAATCCAGGAAAAGAAATTAGAGAATATTGTGCGTGTGTGTATACAATGCACTTGCGAAAATAGTAAAAGAAATACTCAAAATTAAATTACGAAGCAGAAAAATGTTTACACGCGTTACATACTATGTATGTATGCATGTATAGAAATTGAAGTTGTATACTTATATTTTGAGAATAGGTAGCAGGCCATTGGAACTGATTAAATTTTTAAGAATGGCATATCGAAAGTGATCCTGAACATGATCAACTCGCGTTCACTTAGTATTCCATACATTTTGCATAAATATACTTATAATCATAGGTAGGTATGAGTTTAGTACATGACTTATCGATTAATAAGGTAATTTTGAATTATTAATTTTCCTTGTGGAGGCTTACGAGTTCGAATTATCAGATTCTTTTCTTTTTTTGTCCCTGCTTGCCAACTGGCAAAGTAATCAGTGTGTCCATATGCATTGTATGACGAAGCTCGCTTATTCGCATAATGCCGCGTATGATCATATTTTTTTATTGTCCTATTATTTTATCATCATATTTTTATTGTAATAAATTGTAAACAAGTACGTACCTTTTTACGCAATATTTTATAAATTATCACAATCTAAGAGTATATCTGCGATGTTGATATGGCCTTGCAGAGAATTCTGATGACTTTAATTTCTTACACGTAAATTGTTCTTAGTAACCAAGTGGATGCATTATCGATACTATCATAAATGTGACGTGTAGTCTTGCATGGACGTGCAGCTGTTTAAATGTAAACCATTACTTCCTGAGTTCAGGCTTCTATTCTGTCCATGTCTCAATTACGTTTTTCGAATGATACAGACATGCATACACGCGGACATATACAAACAGATACAGATACTCACCCTTCCACTTATGGATTTGATTTTTTATTTATTCAAATGACTGCGACCAGGGGCAGACTAATTGTGTAATTTTATTCTCCGTGACAAAATTGACAAACTGCTAGAGTGAGTTTCGGATTATTTAATCAGAGGATAAAGTTACGAAATACATTGTTCTGGAGAATAATATAACTGACACTTGCTTGTAAGAATACCAAGGACAAAAAGAGAGCTTGAATTTTATACTGTACCAATCATTATAAAATTGAATACCGATCGCGATTTTGTGTACAGACCCCAGAGAATTTCATTAATTTTGTAAGCTACTTAATCATAAACGTTATCATTTCTCATTTTCTACTTGACTCTAAGTTATTGTTTTTCAGTGATGTTCCCAATATTACTAAATACATTTTGTTCGGGGACACTCCATCAAATTCTTTGCATTACAAGTACTCGTACTAGTTTTTCAATATATCTTTTTAAAATTACAAATCCATATTTGTGAATGAAAATGTAATATTATGTTCTAAAATGAATCCTGAAAGACAGCTACTAAGGAATTTGTGAGAAACTTATGTCGACAGTAAAGTTTTTACCATTGTGCCGACGGGTGGTACTACAGATGATATCATAAATGTCTTGATGAATATTACTTGCTCTACTAATAGGAGGCGGCTAATAATTAATGTATGTGCAATGAGAAATCTTATATCAAGTGCCGTATAAAAGGTTTATCATATTAAGAAGGATATACGAACATTACATTACCCCAGTTTTAGTGTTACGTTGATGATTTTTATTCAAAGGTAATTGGTTGTATGTATATTTACGCCATATTTCGCACTGGAAAACAGTTGCATCAGTTAATGACAGCAGAGTAACTGGTTATGGAACGCTAATGGAACGTATTTTGATAGAAATTGGGTTTGTATTCCAATAATTTTGTTTTTTAATGTTAAAAAATGGAGCTACTGCATTCATTACATCTGTGTAACATGGTTTGGAGTAACTGAGTTCTTTATAATAATATGAGGAATAAATCAAATTTAAAAGGTTTACATAATTGCCCACTATCGGTCAAAATGGAATACAGTAATCACAGCGATACTTAAGTTGTAAAAGTGTTTCATGTGTGATTGAACGTAAAATATACTTCCATATGTCATCGTGAGCTGGATCGAAATGAAATGTATTTGCTACTATTCGGATCATTTTGTTTTTGCCGCAAGTTCGATTTGAGCTGCCGCAACAGTTTTCATGCCTTCCTGAACTGCAGAAAGATTGGTTTTCCATGCCGCCAATAGGTCCCTTAGTTGGGTCCATTGAGCACGGCCGAATGTTCGATGCATTGTGCTTGATACGAGCACTTTGTGGCCAGCTTGATCCATTCGAGCTCGAACCAGTTTGGTTTTCAAAACTATAAAAGCCAAAACTTGAGTAATGATCTCACATAGCAAAGATATAAGACGAGTAGTTCGCAGTAATTTGTACGATGATTATCTTAGTGCGCCAATATAGTTTCTGTTGAACAACTCGATAACTCAACAGCAATTTAGATTTTGCTGAGCCAGTACTGGTTCATTTGATATTTCCCATTTCGTAAATACCCATGCATAAGAAATCAGGCGTGTGTAATATGATTTGGGATAAGGATTTGAACGATCTAAATATTCATGAAACTCTTACCATCGATTATAAAGCTTTCTACTTCATTCTCCTCGATTTGTAGTTCAGATTGAATAGTGTCGAATGACATTTCAGGATTTGTTTCAGCAAGCTGCATAAATGTCAGTAATCGCATCTTTTTAATGTTCTGCTCGTGGTTCAATCCTGCATAACGTGAATTTTTAAAAAATGCGAATCGCTTGTTATTTTTCTAAAGATTTCTGAAAATATTGGAAACTTGGTAAATCTATTTCAATTTGTACATATAACACACCTAGTATATGCTCAACGAATTCTTTATGATTTTTGTAAAACTGAAGATATGCGGGTAATTTTTCTTGGACGAAAACTAGAAGTAAATCGTGAATGAGCTCTCCTTCTAAAAATCTCACAGGTTTCAGAGCCAGCAGCGGATCCAGCAGGAAAGTATTCGGGTCGGCAAGCGCAGCCAAAATACAACGCTGGGCATCTTCTCTGGGAGCAGATGCACTTTCAGCGGTATATGTACCTAGTAGGGCAACCATCACTGCAGCTGCTTGTTCACTGAAAGGTATCGTTCAAAAAATGAATTACTGTACGGAAACAGTGGTATAAAATTAACGAATTACGTTTTTAGAATAATTGAAAGACTTTTAATTATTTTTAGCTTTTCAGTTTCTTTACCTTTGTTTACAACTGAGTAACACTTCGTGCAGGAGGCGATATAATTTCTGCATTTGTTCATTGGATGGTGGACACGGAGCAAATTGTGCCTTCAGTTGATCCACTCCGCCATACACAGCTTTGACTTGATCCACATTGCGTGAAATTTGTACCAGGTGGTAGTAAACATGATATCTCATGGGCGATTTTTCATCCAAGGATTGAAACAGGAGCCAGAGCCTATAACGAAGCATGCAATTTCAGTCAGTCGTTAAATGTTTCAGTCACGAAATTCTTTATTATTTATCTACTTAATTAATTAATTTATTCAAAGGCTGGTATAATTACAATGCGAACTTTTTTGGTAGGTTTAGATTTTAGATTTCATGGTTTGTTATGTACAGGATTAATTTTATGTCCAAGGAACAAATTTCAAAAATGCTTACGCCTTTAGACAGACAACTCCTAGTTTTTGACCTGGAGCTTTTGTCAACTTTTCACAGAATGCCAATATTAAATTTTCAGCACGTTCAATAGGAATCTGTAAAGGAATAATGCAAGAAAATTCGTTGGAACAAGTTATCCAAATGTCAAGGTGCGATTTGATATTCGCACAGACAACTCACCAGAACCATGATGGAGACTATATCGTTTAGAATTGTCTCAATCTCAGTTTCATTTCCCTCCTTGAAACAGGCGTCGCAGACGCCAATGATTTTATGCAAATCATCTTCGATTCCTCTCGGTGATTTCTCCTCGCTTATTTCAGCGCCCAAACTCTTGAAATATACCCTTAATTCTTGTGCCTATTACAGTGAGATTGGTTAATGATTGAATAATGAAAGTCCATACGAACGTAAACCTAACCTAAGCCTAAACGCCCGTCAGTGAATTACAGAATTTCAGAATAAGTTTTTTAATATGTAACGTTGCCAAAATTTAAGCTTAATTCGAAGGAATAGAGCTCGGGAAATGATTATGAAATCTTCTTACTTGGTCCTCTAAGGGCAAATCCATAAATACCGCTGGAACCTGCATTTTAAGATGTTGCGAACCACGTTTCCGTGCAGCGAACACGTCGAAAAGGTCTCGCTCACTACGTAGCCCAGCCAGGCTAAGAAACGTGAGAAAAACATTCGGGTGACACGTAATCCAACGATTGGGGTTTAGTGATCAATGACTGATCGTAGACGCCGTACACGTTTGATCGAAAATTTGGGAATAAATTCAAAAGATAAGCAAACAATACTGACTCTAGATCACTTTTGCGCTAATATCACTGCATCATAAATAAGTGTGTGGATGTTGACGGTTGACGGTTGACGGTTGACACGGTTACTTGAGAATTTTTACTTGCGTCGTAAATGGCGTTTTAAGGCGTGGGTCAGAGCTGACACCAGGGCGGTCTTTATTTATACTCCTAATTAACGAACTATTTAAATTCGATTCTTCATCTCTTGTTTCGTCTTTTCGGTGAGTTGAGATTTGTTTTTACATGTAATACCTTTCATTGCTAAACCAGGTTTGTTTTATTTCAACACTCGAATTGTTCTCTTAATTGAAAATATTTGACCGCAAATGATCGTTATTTTCTGTAAATAATACGTTCCAAACAGGCTTTCGATATGTCTAACAACAAACGTTCGCAACCGTCATGGAGTCCACCAGATACCAAATCTCGTCTGACTCTGAAACTTTTCAATAGTCTAACTCGACAAAAAGAGGAATTCATACCTCAAAATGGGAATAGAGTTTACTGGTACAGTTGCGGTCCAACGGTGTACGACGCTTCACATATGGGCCACGCTAGGTATACTTATTGTTTATTTAGAATGCATCTTCCCCTTGAATTTTCTTCCAATATTTCATTAGTACCATGTATTAGCAGGATAATAAAATGAGGTCTTCGTTTATTACATTTTGTTTATTTTCATTAATTGAAAAAAATTTCTGCTGTCGTTAAAGAAGTTGATCATACAAATTTGAGACAAGAAGCTTCCAATCAACAGCATTATTATTGGGCAATGTTAATAAAAACATTTTATCTTTGTTTTGTTCGCTCACATTTGATATGCTTACAGAATGTTAGTGTCAGAGATTGTGTTATCGAATATCAATAACTATTAACAGGTTTAAGCTTTCCCAACAAATATGTTGAATTTCATATGTTCAGGTCTTATATATCTTTTGATATATTGCGACGTGTACTCTCCGACTACTTTGGCTATGATGTCTTATACGTGATGAATATCACCGATATTGATGACAAAATTATAAAAAGAGCAAGACAAAACCACTTGTACGAAGAGTACATCAAAGAAAACCACAATCTCGACAAAGTACTGGATGACGCGAAGAAGGTGAGGACGGCATTTGAAGGTACAGTCAGGTCTACCTCTGATCCCGACAAGACCTGTATGATGGAAACAATGCTGAAGAAAATTACCATGGCAGTGGAAGATCTTGAAAAGGCTGTTAAAGAAAATGACCAAGTCAAGTTGAAAGAGTCCCAGAATGTAAGGGAAGATATTATTCCTCACACTTTTATTCAATTTAATTAAAAATTGAGTAAATTTTACATCAATCAAATGGAGCTGCCTACTCAGGGATCTAACCAGATGGAATATCGGAATTGATTTTGCAGGCCTTACTGAACCAAGCCAGGGATCCTCTTGCTGAATGGCTTGATAGAGAAAAGGGATCTACAGTTACTGAAAATTCCATCTTTAGCAAGCTTCCGCAGTACTGGGAGACAGAGTATCACAAAGATATGGATGCCCTTAATGTAAGCCTTGATACATATTAACATTAATGGAAAGAAGCAGTTCTAATTATAATTCTAGCGCTCTTAAAAAATCGCACATTTTCCAGGTGTTGCGACCGAATGTGCTGACCAGAGTTAGTGAATACATTCCTGAAATTATAGATTATATCAAAAAAATCATTGCTAATAATCTTGCGTACGAAAGTAATGGTTCTGTTTACTTTGATGTGAGTGGCTTTGATAAACGGGATAATCATCATTATGCCAAACTTGTTCCCGAGGCTTATGGAGATGCCAACAGTTTGCAAGAAGGAGAAGGTGATCACAATTATTACAGTTACCTTTGACTTTTGTGTATGTGGATTGAACGTGTGAATGATGATTCTCAACTGTATACCAGTATTGTAGAGAGAAATTTCAGAAGTAGTGATGATTTTTGCATCTAATTGATAGCATTATAAAATGATACACAATTTAAAGTCGCTTAACCAACACCGGTGAATAAAATTGAATGTAATTTTTATCATTACATTTCAGTTGATAAGCCATATTCATTGTCTGTCCATGTCCATAATCTGATTGACTTCAGGCACATAGATAAAGAGTTATAATTCCCCAAACATGTAATATGATGCAACATTGACAAACATTATTTGATAATTTTTCTTAATTTCCTTAACCGCGACTTAAAGCTGTTAAGCCTTATATCAGCCTCTCAAAGTAATAAGAATGCTTGTAATATAAGATTTAATATGACCAACTCGTCTAGTTTTCAAGGTATTTTTAATGCATATAAAATTAGTGTATCGATTATGAATGAATCATGCATAGTGATGTTTAGGAATTGGGGAGTGACAGGGGGAGGAAGGCCCACTTTACTTCCTCCTTTTCTGCCCCCCTTGGCGTTGGTGCGACTAGGTCAAACGCTTCTTCTCGTCTTCATCTCGACGTTCCAGGCACTTCAGGAGTTGGCAATCTGAACTAACATGAGCATTCATCATCCACACATCCATTTTGGACGTCTCAGGAGTAGATTTCAGTGCACGAAACCTTGAAATGAAGATAAGACGAAGTGACGGACCTAGTTCCATCAGCACCAAGAGCTGATGGGGGTAAGGGGGCGGAGAGGGAAGAAGTAAGGCAGGCCCTCCTTCCCCACCCACTTCCCAACTACTAAAAATCACTGCATTATTTACCATGGCTATTAAATTTCAGACAACAAATGAATGAGCAAATTCATCATAGATATACAAAGTTTTATATCTCTCCTCGTAGGTGACTTGTGCATTTCTGAAGATCGTCTCTCTGAAAAACGATCGCCAACAGATTTTGCTCTCTGGAAATGCTCAAAGGCAGGCGAACCTTGGTGGAACAGCCCGTGGGGTAAGGGTCGGCCTGGATGGCACATAGAATGTTCAGTTATGGCTTCTGCGATCTGTGGGGAAAGTCTAGATATTCATACGGGTGGGGTGGATTTAAAGTTTCCACATCATGATAACGAGTTGGCACAAGCTGAAGCATATTTTGATAATTCACACTGGGTGAGATATTTTTTGCACTCCGGTCATTTGACAATATCAGGATGCAAGATGTCGAAATCCTTGAAAAACTTTGTGACCATTCAAGACGCTTTGAAAAAACATACAGCAAGGCAGCTCCGGCTAGCATTTCTTCTGCATTCTTGGAAGGATACGTTAGATTATAGCGATAATACGATGGAAATGGCTATCCAATATGAAAAGTTTTTGAATGTAAGTCTATTCTTAAATGCACAAATTTGGATTTTAGAATTTCATTTCTCTTCAGATGTATACCAATCTTCACATCTACTCTTTTTCTTTGTAGGAATTCTTTCTCAATGTTAAAAATAGGACTAGGCACATGAGCAATAATACGACTTTGAATACTTTTAGTAAGTGGAACAAGGCTGAACTAGAACTTTATAACAAGTTTTGCACTACAAAGGATTCTGTACATGCCGCTCTTTGTGGTAAGTTGTCATGTTTATTAATGTTCAAGAAATGCATGAGTTATAATAATGTTCTAATAATTTTACAGACAACATTGACACTAGATCGGTACTGGATGCTTTGAGGGATATTGTTGCACACAGCAACATCTACATGAGGGATAGTACAGGTTTGAATAACTTATTGCTTCGCGACATTGCCGTGTACATCACAAAAATACTTTCTGTTTTTGGTGCAATTCCTAATTTCCAACATGCCAACATTGGGTTTCCTCTTACTTGCGATAATAACGAAAGTAATAACGTAAGTATGTAATGAAGCAATTTCTATACAATACTCGTGTTTGAAACAACTGATTCCATTCGAAAAGAACGGCTCTCATTTTGTTCTTATACATCCACGCTCAGTTTGCCATTAATATTGTATCATTGCTTGAAGAGAAATTCCCCTGATGTTTATCATTTACGTCTACTCAGATTGAGGAAAAAGTAATGCCATACTTGGAGATTTGTGCGGATTTCCGAGGAAGCGTAAGATCTCTAGCGAGAACTTTGAAGGCTACCAATATTCTTGAAGAATGCGATCGATTGCGAGATGAGATTCTACCAAATGTTGGTGTAAGATTGGAAGATCACGAAGGCAAAGCTAGTATTGTGAAGATGGTTGACAAGGAAACTTTACTCAAAGAAAAAGAGGCTAAAAGACTACTGAAAACTGTAAAAGCTGCAGAAAAAGAAAAAAGAAAAGCAGCAAGAGACGCCAAAAATAAAATACCACCGAGTGAGATGTTCAAGCTTGAAGAAGGAAAATTCTCTGAATACGATGATAAGGTAACAATTACGAATATTAGACTCATTATAGGTGGAAGCAGAATGAATCCATCACGTAAAATCGTGATAGGTATTACATACTAGAATTTCAAATGATTTTCAGGGACTACCAACTCACGACATTGAAGGAAAAAAAATCCATCCGGATCGGTTAAAAAGGTTGCAGAAGATTCAAAAGACTCAGGAGACAAACCATGCCACGTCTCTAGCCACCCTCTAAAATGGCGTATAGTTAACAACGGTTGTGGCATCTAGTGTATACAGCGGCATGAAACTTACCGGAGTCTATCTTACAGACATTTTATGACAGATATTGTATTTTTCACTTTTATAGTGACTGCCTATTCTCTTTAAATTAAAAACATAAGGCAGATTTGTGGCGTAGAGGATCTTTTTGCGAAGAGTACCAGATAATCAAGTATCAAAAGAAAAAGTGTATTCGTACAGATCGGATCAATATAAATGTTGAGATACAAATCCAAAATGATCTCAAGGTAGACTACGCTAGTTGTATCCTTAGAGGTATTTCAACACACCAAGAATGTTTCATTCATTGCTTTAGTTATTACTTATAATTGAATTACATGCAATACCTTAAATAATAGTACTAAAATTTCATTTTTGGTCTTTATACCATTTATCCAATTCCATGTGGATATTATAATAATATGCTAAATTTAATACATGGAGAATTCCACGCCGTTATGATTAGGCTGCACACCTTCCAATCTTGGATTTTGCTTTTGATCTTCTCACAGACAGTTTTACGTAACAGAAACACTGTTGAATAATTTTAGAGCATGGAATTCCCCATTCGTACAGCTAGCGCGGTAGATTCTATCGCCAGACATCTGTGTTTATTTGAATCATATACTTAGATGAGAAACTGAAGCCATCAGCAACAAATTCAATTTTGTTGATTGTTCATAAATGGAATTAAGGGGAAAAACATAATCTTTGCCATTTTTTCAGGTTCTGAGAAACGCGTGAAGTGTTTGAAAAATATCGGATATTCTAAGTTAGAAGCCCACATTTACAACTAAAATTTACTACGTGAACAATGATAATTATAAAAATTGCATAGTATTTATTAGAGGTAGAAGGAAAGAATTGCGTGTGAATTTTCATAAATTATTTATTCTAATAACATTCGCAATACTTTACTATAATTTAATAAACTAGTACAAGGAGATGTAATTGTGTAGTATTATTTTTTGAAAGATTCAATTGGGCGGAACATACTTCTTCCTTACATGTACATGTCATGTATAAGGCTGGACAATAAAATTATCGGTAGCCTGGACAGAGCCTTGAATTGACAAGCCGGTAACTCAACGCCATGCTAAGGTCCCTTGCATTGCAGCAGAAGCGTCGGCTATTTCGACTTGCATTGTGATAATTGCTTGGCAAATTGTATCTGAACTGGACATAGTCCTTTGGAGTAAAAAAGTGATATTACAACGAATACCAGTTCAACCTGTTTTGGGGTTTACTTAGCCGTACTGTGGGTTATATGGAAATTACGTAAATTTCAATAAACTCTGTTGAGGAATATCTAAATTGGTTTAACTTCCACTCTCATAATCATACTGTCTTCTCGTAAAAATTCAACTAAATCCTTGATTAAAACAAATTCCGTATACCCGAAACTTCGCTTGTTCAATTCACAAGTCGGTTTTTTAAATGCCTCTAGTTCAGGTTTGGAGAATGTAGTATCTCGTATATTACGTTCGGAATCCACGGGATGAACTAGTACAAAACTAATCGACCCATTAAACGGCCAGTCTAATGCATCATCATTTTCCGAATGCATCATGTGAATTAAGAGAGACAAGTAGCGAGGATCTTTAGAAGATACATTTATCCTAGCACAAATTTTGTAACCATTAGGAGATGTATAGAATCCAGGACTGTAAAACATTTTTAGAGAATCAGTTATCATGATCTCAAGTTTCTCTCTAAACGAGTCAAGCTTCCAAATATAAAGACCGTTGCAATAGCGCAGAATCATCTCTTCGTCATTATATCGTACTGAAGTCCGGATGGAAGATAGATGATTTTGCTGATTAGAAAGACTTATGGTGAGCTCACGGTTCTGCTGCTCCAAGACTACGATCCTCTCGTAGAGTGTTCTGTGCAGAAAAAAACCGTCTGTAAAGTGTAGTTGATTTTCCATAGAAAGCAATAGTAATTTAAATCATTTGATTCGTGATGATGAATTGTGGTTATCAATTCACAAGTGAATTTACTTGACTAATTCCTGCCAATCTGGACATGGCTCATCTTGGGTTGAGAGCAAATTTTTTTTTGGGGGTGGGTCCCACCATTTGTATTCCATGGCTCTGGTACTTGAACCAGTTTGTTCCAAGGAGGTTAATTTTGGAATGACCTTCGCCACTAACTGCAAAATTTCCTAGTTGTTTAATCATTTGGTAGCGTTATGAAATGTTGATCAATGCAATGTCTTGAGTATTGCACTTACAGTGAGATGTGAGCTTGTTGAATGTTCCAAATGCGTTTTCAGTTCTTCTTCCGAAATAATAATATCAGAGCATCCAATGGATTTAAATGGGCATGAAACATGTTCACCAACTTGTCTTCTAAAGTCACATTTATTCATATGACTGTCTATGTCAATGGGCGATAATTCGATGGCACATCCAAATTTTTGGTAGGGACAATGTGCTCGTTGTTGGGATATTTCTCGTCGTGTGAAGAGATCTGGGAATAAATCACTCTCCGGCTGTAACGGTTGACTATCCACAGGACAGCACGTACCTTTTTTCCTATAGGAAACAGAATTCACCACAGTAGAGAAAACTATTTGAATTTGCTCATTTTTTGGAGTCAATAACTCATCTGTAGTGGTAATTCTGAGGAAGCAGTGATATCTACAGACAAAAAAGTTTTTTCAATGAGACTATACTTACCGCAGCCACATATTAATGCATTGGGCACAAAACTTATGACCACATGAAGTTAGTACTGGGTCGCGTAACCAGGTCAGGCAAATAGGACATTCAAATCGAGATTCTAAATCCGCTTTGTTATTTTCCGTATTCTGTAAAGGAAAGAAAAAAACTGTCAATGTATTAAATTGTTGGGACTGAGAGTAGGATTTGATGTGTCACATGAAAATACAGTGGATTCTTCACAATGTCTTGCCCTTGGAACACAGATTGGAGCTTCTGTAGAATACGTAAAATAAGAGGGCGTTGACAATCTCCTATCAACTATTCAATACTCTACATTAGTTGTATCGTAGCAAAATACATTTACATGAGTAAGTACAGAGGGAGACAACAATCCAAGTGTGAGGTTAACTCACACAATATAGGGTCGGTATATTCCTCAAGTTGGAAATAACTATGAGGGGTTTATACCAATATCCTTGTAGAAATATTGAGTACGCTCCAATCAAATAAACTAAATAACCTGTACCGTAGATTTCGTAATGATAGTGACTACAGCATAGATCTGTAGTGACAACGTCCTACTTACAGCAACGTTTGGTTCGGCGTCCTTACAATGCTTGTTTAGATCATTAAATGATGCCATTTCTTGCAACTGTTATCATGACATCAATTTGTTGCAAAGAAGAATAGGGACCGTACGTAACAAGATTAGCAGCATTCATTAACGGGTTTCTTCCCAGCTGCTTCCACCTGCTTCCAGCAAGGAACAGAACCACGAATGTACGACACTACCTGACCACACCATCGACGTACATTAACACAACGCGTAACACAACGTTGCTCAGCATGAATGGAATGTCGAAAGTTGCCAGTGAATAGGCGCTGCAAAGTGGGGGAAGAGAAGGTGCAAATAATAAGGCGGTTCAGAAGAAAGTATTATTAGTTGCCGGCAATCTGGCACTTTAAAATACAAACTTCTTTGCATACATAGGTGGCAACCGGTTGTCATTTGCAAAAGATGGGAAGGAATATGTTCCTGGAGTATATGGTGATATTCCGTCTCTGATAGTGATGATGAAACACAGTCATGAGTTGATGAAAGCATCGCGTCAAAAGATGTAAACGCATTACCTCTGATCTTCGTCTAACGAGCTGATTCTTGATGTGATTATTGACATTCAAAAGAGTCCCATTATTCGAAAGGGATGCCTTTGGCTTCATGATACACAGAAAGATTATTCCTTCCAAATTTGCGCAAAACGCAAGGCCTTTGAATGTTTCTTCAGTCGAAGTTTAGCCGATTTTTGACAGTGCTCGTATCATCGATTTTTTCAGAGCTAGTGACTGCGCGCGGTCTAAATCGGCTGCGATAAGCGTATCAAAAGTTACAGCCATAAAACGAAAAGCTGTGTTTTCCACATTTTTCAGCAGGTGCTTTTTCGCTCGCCATTTCTCTCCTGTTGGTCCTACGCTCTTTTCGCTGCGAGTTCTGAGTTCCTGAGGGTCCAATTGGTCAGATAAGGGTCGTTTGAATCGAATCTGAGACCAAAAGTTTTTTTCCCAAAAAAAAAGTAAGGCTAACCCCTTTGTGTTTTTGGCGAAAATTTTCGCGATTTTGAAAAGTGCTGGAATCAATTAATTGTAGCACTGATCGGATGTAATTTTGCGAGAGAAGTCGATTGGGCGCAGTCCCATTACGCTGCGATCAACGCATCAGAAGTTACAGCCAAAAAACCAGAACCTGAATTTTCGACATTTTTCAGCAGGTGCTTTTTCGCTCGCCATTTCTCTCCTGTTGGTCCTACGCTCTTTTCGCTGCGAGTTCTGAGTTCCTGAAAGTCCAATTGGTCAGATAAGGGTCGTTTAAACCGAATCTGAGACCAAAAGTTTTTTGCCCAAAAAAAAAGTAAGGCTAACCCCTTTGTGTTTTTGGCGAAAATTTTCGCGATTTTGAAAAGTGCTGGAATCAATTAATTGTAGCACTGATCGGATGTAATTTTGCGAGAGAAGTCGATTGGGCGCAGTCCCATTACGCTGCGATCAACGCATCAGAAGTTACAGCCAAAAAACCAGAACCTGAATTTTTGACATTTTTCGGCAGGTGCTTTTTCGCTCGCCATTTCTCTCCTGTTGGTCCTACGCTCTTTTCGCTGCGAGTTCTGAGTTCCTGAGGGTCCAATTGGTCAGATAAGGGTCGTTTAAACCGAATCTGAGACCAAAAGTTTCTTGCCCAAAAAAAAAGTAAGGCTAACCCCTTTGTGTTTTTGGCGAAAATTTTCGCGATTTTGAAAAGTGCTGAAATCAATTAATTGTAGCACTGATCGGATGTAATTTTGCGAGAGAAGTCGATTGGGCGCAGTCCCATTACGCTGCGATCAACGCATCAGAAGTTACAGCCAAAAAACCAGAACCTGAATTTTCGACATTTTTCAGCAGGTGCTTTTTCGCTCGCCATTTCTCTCCTGTTGGTCCTACGCTCTTTTCGCTGCGAGTTCTGAGTTCCTGAGGGTCCAATTGGTCAGATAAGGGTCGTTTAAATCGAATCTGAGACCAAAAGTTTTTTGCCCAAAAAAAAAGTAAGGCTAACCCCTTTGTGTTTTTGGTGAAAATTTTCGCGATTTTGAAAAGTGCTGGAATCAATTAATTGTAGCACTGATCGGATGTAATTTTGCGAGAGAAATCGATTGGGCGCAGTCCCAATACGCTGCGATCAACGCATCAGAAGTTACAGCCAAAAAACCAGAACCTGAATTTTCGACATTTTTCAGCAGGTGCTTTTTCGCTCGCCATTTCTCTCCTGTTGGTCCTACGCTCTTTTCGCTGCGAGTTCTGAGTTTCTGAGGGTCCAATTGGTCAGATAAGGGTCGTTTAAATCGAATCGGAGACCAAAAGTTTTTCGCCCAAAAAAAAAGTAAAGCTAACCCCTTTGTGTTTTTGGCGAAAATTTTCGCGATTTTGAAAAGTGCTGGAATCAATTAATTGTAGCACTGATCGGATGTAATTTTGCGAGAGAAATCGATTGGGCGCAGTCCCAATACGCTGCGATCAACGCATCAGAAGTTACAGCCAAAAAACCAGAACCTGAATTTTCGACATTTTTCAGCAGGTGCTTTTTCGCTCGCCATTTCTCTCCTGTTGGTCCTACGCTCTTTTCGCTGCGAGTTCTGAGTTTCTGAGGGTCCAATTGGTCAGATAAGGGTCGTTTAAATCGAATCGGAGACCAAAAGTTTTTCGCCCAAAAAAAAAGTAAGGCTAACCCCTTTGTGTTTTTGGCGAAAATTTTCGCGATTTTGAAAAGTGCTGGAATCAATTAATTGTAGCACTGTTCGGATGTAATTTTGCGAGAGAAATCGATTGGGCGCAGTCCCAATACGCTGCGATCAACGCATCAGAAGTTACAGCCAAAAAACCAGAACCTGAATTTTCGACATTTTTCAGCAGGTGCTTTTTCGCTCGCCATTTCTCTCCTGTTGGTCCTACGCTCTTTTCGCTGCGAGTTCTGAGTTCCTGAGGGTCCAATTGGTCAGATAAGGGTCGTTTAAATCGAATCTGAGACCAAAAGTTTTTTGCCCAAAAAAAAAGTAAGGCTAACCCCTTTGTGTTTTTGGCGAAAATTTTCGCGATTTTGAAAAGTGCTGGAATCAATTAATTGTAGCACTGATCGGATGTAGTTTTGCGAGAGAAATCGATTGGGCGCAGTCCCAATACGCTGCGATCAACGCATCAGAAGTTACAGCCAAAAAACCAGAACCTGAATTTTCGACATTTTTCAGCAGGTGCTTTTTCGCTCGCCATTTCTCTCCTGTTGGTCCTACGCTCTTTTCGCTGCGAGTTCTGAGTTCCTGAGGGTCCAATTGGTCAGATAAGGGTCGTTTAAATCGAATCTGAGACCAAAAGTTTTTTGCCCAAAAAAAAAGTAAGGCTAACCCCTTTGTGGTTTTGGCAAAAATTTTCGCGATTTTGAAAAGTGCTGGAATCAATTAATTGTAGTACTGATCGGATGTAATTTTGCGAGAGAAATCGATTGGGCGCAGTCCCAATACGCTGCGATCAACGCATCAGAAGTTACAGCCAAAAAACCAGAACCTGAATTTTCGACATTTTTCAGCAGGTGCTTTTTCGCTCGCCATTTCTCTCCTGTTGGTCCTACGCTCTTTTCGCTGCGAGTTCTGAGTTCCTGAGGGTCCAATTGGTCAAATAAGGGTCGTTTAAACCGAATCTGAGACCAAAAGTTTTTTGCCCAAAAAAAAAGTAAGGCTAACCCCTTTGTGTTTTTGGCGAAAATTTTCGCGATTTTGAAAAGTGCTGGAATCAATTAATTGTAGCACTGATCGGATGTAGTTTTGCGTGAGAAATCGATTGGGCGCAGTCCCAATACGCTGCGATCAACGCATCAGAAGTTACAGCCAAAAAACCAGAACCTGAATTTTCGACATTTTTCAGCAGGTGCTTTTTCGCTCGCCATTTCTCTCCTGTTGGTCCTACGCTCTTTTCGCTGCGAGTTCTGAGTTCCTGAGGGTCCAATTGGTCAGATAAGGGTCGTTTAAATCGAATCGGAGACCAAAAGTTTTTTGCCCAAAAAAAAAGTAAGGCTAACCCCTTTGTGTTTTTGGCGAAAATTTTCGCGATTTTGAAAAGTGCTGGAATCAATTAATTGTAGCACTGATCGGATGTAGTTTTGCGAGAGAAATCGATTGGGCGCAGTCCCAATACGCTGCGATCAACGCATCAGAAGTTACAGCCAAAAAACCAGAACCTGAATTTTCGACATTTTTCAGCAGGTGCTTTTTCGCTCGCCATTTCTCTCCTGTTGGTCCTACGCTCTTTTCGCTGCGAGTTCTGAGTTCCTGAGGGTCCAATTGGTCAGATAAGGGTCGTTTGAATCGAATCTGAGACCAAAAGTTTTTTTCCCAAAAAAAAAGTAAGGCTAACCCCTTTGTGTTTTTGGCGAAAATTTTCGCGATTTTGAAAAGTGCTGGAATCAATTACTTGTAGCACTGATCGGATGTAATTTTGCGAGAGAAGTCGATTGGGCGCAGTCCCATTACGCTGCGATCAACGCATCAGAAGTTACAGCCAAAAAACCAGAACCTGAATTTTCGACATTTTTCAGCAGGTGCTTTTTCGCTCGCCATTTCTCTCCTGTTGGTCCTACGCTCTTTTCGCTGCGAGTTCTGAGTTCCTGAAAGTCCAATTGGTCAGATAAGGGTCGTTTAAACCGAATCTGAGACCAAAAGTTTTTTGCCCAAAAAAAAAGTAAGGCTAACCCCTTTGTGTTTTTGGCGAAAATTTTCGCGATTTTGAAAAGTGCTGGAATCAATTAATTGTAGCACTGATCGGATGTAATTTTGCGAGAGAAGTCGATTGGGCGCAGTCCCATTACGCTGCGATCAACGCATCAGAAGTTACAGCCAAAAAACCAGAACCTGAATTTTTGACATTTTTCAGCAGGTGCTTTTTCGCTCGCCATTTCTCTCCTGTTGGTCCTACGCTCTTTTCGCTGCGAGTTCTGAGTTCCTGAGGGTCCAATTGGTCAGATAAGGGTCGTTTAAACCGAATCTGAGACCAAAAGTTTCTTGCCCAAAAAAAAAGTAAGGCTAACCCCTTTGTGTTTTTGGCGAAAATTTTCGCGATTTTGAAAAGTGCTGAAATCAATTAATTGTAGCACTGATCGGATGTAATTTTGCGAGAGAAGTCGGTTGGGCGCAGTCCCATTACGCTGCGATCAACGCATCAGAAGTTACAGCCAAAAAACCAGAACCTGAATTTTCGACATTTTTCAGCAGGTGCTTTTTCGCTCGCCATTTCTCTCCTGTTGGTCCTACGCTCTTTTCGCTGCGAGTTCTGAGTTCCTGAGGGTCCAATTGGTCAGATAAGGGTCGTTTAAATCGAATCTGAGACCAAAAGTTTTTTGCCCAAAAAAAAAGTAAGGCTAACCCCTTTGTGTTTTTGGCGAAAATTTTCGCGATTTTGAAAAGTGCTGGAATCAATTAATTGTAGCACTGATCGGATGTAGTTTTGCGAGAGAAATCGATTGGGCGCAGTCCCAATACGCTGCGATCAACGCATCAGAAGTTACAGCCAAAAAACCAGAACCTGAATTTTCGACATTTTTCAGCAGGTGCTTTTTCGCTCGCCATTTCTCTCCTGTTGGTCCTACGCTCTTTTCGCTGCGAGTTCTGAGTTCCTGAGGGTCCAATTGGTCAGATAAGGGTCGTTTAAACCAAATCTGAGACCAAAAGTTTTTTGCCCAAAAAAAAAGTAAGGCTAACCCCTTTGTGTTTTTGGCGAAAATTTTCGCGATTTTGAAAAGTGCTGGAATCAATTGATTGTAGCACTGATCGGATGTAATTTTGCGAGAGAAATCGATTGGGCGCAGTCCCAATACGCTGCGATCAACGCATCAGAAGTTACAGCCAAAAAACCAGAACCTGAATTTTCGACATTTTTCAGCAGGTGCTTTTTCGCTCGCCATTTCTCTCCTGTTGGTCCTACGCTCTTTTCGCTGCGAGGTCTGAGTTCCTGAGGGTCCAATTGGTCAGATAAGGGTCGTTTAAACCGAATCTGAGACCAAAAGTTTTTTGCCCAAAAAAAAAGTAAGGCTAACCCCTTTGTGGTTTTGGCAAAAATTTTCGCGATTTTGAAAAGTGCTGGAATCAATTAATTGTAGCACTGATCGGATGTAATTTTGCGAGAGAAATCGGTTGGGCGCAGTCCCAATACGCTGCGATCAACGCATCAGAAGTTACAGCCAAAAAACCAGAACCTGAATTTTCGACATTTTTCAGCAGGTGCTTTTTCGCTCGCCATTTCTCTCCTGTTGGTCCTACGCTCTTTTCGCTGCGAGTTCTGAGTTCCTGAGGGTCCAATTGGTCAGATAAGGGTCGTTTAAATCGAATCTGAGACCAAAAGTTTTTTGCCCAAAAAAAAAGTAAGGCTAACCCCTTTGTGGTTTTGGCAAAAATTTTCGCGATTTTGAAAAGTGCTGGAATCAATTAATTGTAGCACTGATCGGATGTAATTTTGCGAGAGAAATCGATTGGGCGCAGTCCCAATACGCTGCGATCAACGCATCAGAAGTTACAGCCAAAAAACCAGAACCTGAATTTTCGACATTTTTCAGCAGGTGCTTTTTCGCTCGCCATTTCACTCCTGTTGGTCCTACGCTCTTTTCGCTGCGAGTTCTGAGTTCCTGAGGGTCCAATTGGTCAGATAAGGGTCGTTTAAATCGAATCGGAGACCAAAAGTTTTTTGCCCAAAAAAAAAGTAAGGCTAACCCCTTTGTGTTTTTGGCGAAAATTTTCGCGATTTTGAAAAGTGCTGGAATCAATTAATTGTAGCACAGATCGGATGTAGTTTTGCGAGAGAAATCGATTGGGCGCAGTCCCAATACGCTGCGATCAACGCATCAGAAGTTACAGCCAAAAAACCAGAACCTGAATTTTCGACATTTTTCAGCAGGTGCTTTTTCGCTCGCCATTTCTCTCCTGTTGGTCCTACGCTCTTTTCGCTGCGAGTTCTGAGTTCCTGAGGGTCCAATTGGTCAGATAAGGGTCGTTTAAATCGAATCTGAGACCAAAAGTTTTTTGTCCAAAAAAAAAGTAAGGCTAACCCCTTTGTGTTTTTGGCAAAAATTTTCGCGATTTTGAAAAGTGCTGGGATCAATTAATTGTAGCACTGTTCGGATGTAATTTTGCGAGAGAAATCGATTGGGCGCAGTCCCAATACGCTGCGATCAACGCATCAGAAGTTACAGCCAAAAAACCAGAACCTGAATTTTCGACATTTTTCAGCAGGTGCTTTTTCGCTCGCCATTTCTCTCCTGTTGGTCCTACGCTCTTTTCGCTGCGAGTTCTGAGTTCCTGAGGGTCCAATTGGTCAGATGAGGGTCGTTTAAATCGAATCTGAGACCAAAAGTTTTTTGCCCAAAAAAAAAGTAAGGCTAACCCCTTTGTGTTTTTGGCGAAAATTTTCGCGATTTTGAAAAGTGCTGGAATCAATTAATTGTAGCACTGATCGGATGTAGTTTTGCGAGAGAAATCGATTGGGCGCAGTCCCAATACGCTGCGATCAACGCATCAGAAGTTACAGCCAAAAAACCAGAACCTGAATTTTCGACATTTTTCAGCAGGTGCTTTTTCGCTCGCCATTTCTCTCCTGTTGGTCCTACGCTCTTTTCGCTGCGAGTTCTGAGTTCCTGAGGGTCCAATTGGTCAGATAAGGGTCGTTTAAATCGAATCGGAGACCAAAAGTTTTTTGCCCAAAAAAAAAGTAAGGCTAACCCCTTTGTGTTTTTGGCGAAAATTTTCGCGATTTTGAAAAGTGCTGGAATCAATTAATTGTAGCACTGATCGTGTGTAATTTTGCGAGAGAAATCGATTGGGCGCAGTCCCAATACGCTGCGATCAACGCATCAGAAGTTACAGCCAAAAAACCAGAACCTGAATTTTTGACATTTTTCAGCAGGTGCTTTTTCGCTCGCCATTTCTCTCCTGTTGGTCCTACGCTCTTTTCGCTGCGAGTTCTGAGTTCCTGAGGGTCCAATTGGTCAGATAAGGGTCGTTTAAACCGAATCTGAGACCAAAAGTTTTTTGCCCAAAAAAAAAGTTAGGGTAACCCCTTTGTGTTTTTGGCGAAAATTTTCGCGATTTTGAAAAGTGCTGGAATCAATTAATTGTAGCACTGATCGGATGTAATTTTGCGAGAGAAATCGATTGGGCGCAGTCCCAATACGCTGCGATCAACGCATCAGTAGTTACAGCCAAAAAACCAGAACCTGAATTTTTGACATTTTTCAGCAGGTGCTTTTTCGCTCGCCATTTCTCTCCTGTTGGTCCTACGCTCTTTTCGCTGCGAGTTCTGAGTTCCTGAGGGTCCAATTGGTCAGATAAGGGTCGTTTAAATCGAATCTGAGACCAAAAGTTTTTTGCCCAAAAAAAAAGTAAGGCTAACCCCTTTGTGTTTTTGGCGAAAATTTTCGCGATTTTGAAAAGTGCTGGAATCAATTAATTATAGCACTGATCGGATGTAATTTTGCGAGAGAAATCGATTGGGCGCAGTCCCAATACGCTGCGATCAACGCATCAGAAGTTACAGCCAAAAAACCAGAACCTGAATTTTCGACATTTTTCAGCAGGTGCTTTTTCGCTCGCCATTTCTCTCCTGTTGGTCCTACGCTCTTTTCGCTGCGAGTTCTGAGTTCCTGAGGGTCCAATTGGTCAGATAAGGGTCGTTTAAATCGAATCTGAGACCAAAAGTTTTTTGCCCAAAAAAAAAGTAAGGCTAACCCCTTTGTGTTTTTGGCGAAAATTTTCGCGATTTTGAAAAGTGCTGGAATCAATTAATTGTAGCACTGATCGGATGTAATTTTGCGAGAGAAATCGATTGGGCGCAGTCTCAATACGCTGCGATCAACGCATCAGAAGTTACAGCCAAAAAACCAGAACCTGAATTTTCGACATTTTTCAGCAGGTGCTTTTTCGCTCGCCATTTCTCTCCTGTTGGTCCTACGCTCTTTTCGCTGCGAGTTCTGAGTTTCTGAGGGTCCAATTGGTCAGATAAGGGTCGTTTAAATCGAATCGGAGACCAAAAGTTTTTCGCCCAAAAAAAAAGTAAAGCTAACCCCTTTGTGTTTTTGGCGAAAATTTTCGCGATTTTGAAAAGTGCTGGAATCAATTAATTGTAGCACTGATCGGATGTAATTTTGCGAGAGAAATCGATTGGGCGCAGTCCCAATACGCTGCGATCAACGCATCAGAAGTTACAGCCAAAAAACCAGAACCTGAATTTTCGACATTTTTCAGCAGGTGCTTTTTCGCTCGCCATTTCTCTCCTGTTGGTCCTACGCTCTTTTCGCTGCGAGTTCTGAGTTTCTGAGGGTCCAATTGGTCAGATAAGGGTCGTTTAAATCGAATCGGAGACCAAAAGTTTTTCGCCCAAAAAAAAAGTAAGGCTAACCCCTTTGTGTTTTTGGCGAAAATTTTCGCGTCCTACGCTCTTTTCGCTGCGAGTTCTGAGTTCCTGAGGGTCCAATTGGTCAGATAAGGGTCGTTTAAATCGAATCTGAGACCAAAAGTTTTTTGCCCAAAAAAAAAGTAAGGCTAACCCCTTTGTGTTTTTGGCGAAAATTTTCGCGATTTTGAAAAGTGCTGGAATCAATTAATTGTAGCACTGATCGGATGTAGTTTTGCGAGAGAAATCGATTGGGCGCAGTCCCAATACGCTGCGATCAACGCATCAGAAGTTACAGCCAAAAAACCAGAACCTGAATTTTCGACATTTTTCAGCAGGTGCTTTTTCGCTCGCCATTTCTCTCCTGTTGGTCCTACGCTCTTTTCGCTGCGAGTTCTGAGTTCCTGAGGGTCCAATTGGTCAGATAAGGGTCGTTTAAACCAAATCTGAGACCAAAAGTTTTTTGCCCAAAAAAAAAGTAAGGCTAACCCCTTTGTGTTTTTGGCGAAAATTTTCGCGATTTTGAAAAGTGCTGGAATCAATTGATTGTAGCACTGATCGGATGTAATTTTGCGAGAGAAATCGATTGGGCGCAGTCCCAATACGCTGCGATCAACGCATCAGAAGTTACAGCCAAAAAACCAGAACCTGAATTTTCGACATTTTTCAGCAGGTGCTTTTTCGCTCGCCATTTCTCTCCTGTTGGTCCTACGCTCTTTTCGCTGCGAGTTCTGAGTTCCTGAGGGTCCAATTGGTCAGATAAGGGTCGTTTAAACCGAATCTGAGACCAAAAGTTTTTTGCCCAAAAAAAAAGTGAGGCTAACCCCTTTGTGGTTTTGGCAAAAATTTTCGCGATTTTGAAAAGTGCTGGAATCAATTAATTGTAGCACTGATCGGATGTAATTTTGCGAGAGAAATCGATTGGGCGCAGTCCCAATACGCTGCGATCAACGCATCAGAAGTTACAGCCAAAAAACCAGAACCTGAATTTTCGACATTTTTCAGCAGGTGCTTTTTCGCTCGCCATTTCTCTCCTGTTGGTCCTACGCTCTTTTCGCTGCGAGTTCTGAGTTCCTGAGGGTCCAATTGGTCAGATAAGGGTCGTTTAAATCGAATCTGAGACCAAAAGTTTTTTGCCCAAAAAAAAAGTAAGGCTAACCCCTTTGTGGTTTTGGCAAAAATTTTCGCGATTTTGAAAAGTGCTGGAATCAATTAATTGTAGCACTGATCGGATGTAATTTTGCGAGAGAAATCGATTGGGCGCAGTCCCAATACGCTGCGATCAACGCATCAGAAGTTACAGCCAAAAAACCAGAACCTGAATTTTCGACATTTTTCAGCAGGTGCTTTTTCGCTCGCCATTTCTCTCCTGTTGGTCCTACGCTCTTTTCGCTGCGAGTTCTGAGTTCCTGAGGGTCCAATTGGTCAAATAAGGGTCGTTTAAACCGAATCTGAGACCAAAAGTTTTTTGCCCAAAAAAAAAGTAAGGCTAACCCCTTTGTGTTTTTGGCAAAAATTTTCGCGATTTTGAAAAGTGCTGGAATCAATTAATTGTAGCACTGATCGGATGTAGTTTTGCGAGAGAAATCGATTGGGCGCAGTCCCAATACGCTGCGATCAACGCATCAGAAGTTACAGCCAAAAAACCAGAACCTGAATTTTCGACATTTTTCAGCAGGTGCTTTTTCGCTCGCCATTTCTCTCCTGTTGGTCCTACGCTCTTTTCGCTGCGAGTTCTGAGTTCCTGAGGGTCCAATTGGTCAGATAAGGGTCGTTTAAATCGAATCGGAGACCAAAAGTTTTTTGCCCAAAAAAAAAGTAAGGCTAACCCCTTTGTGTTTTTGGCGAAAATTTTCGCGATTTTGAAAAGTGCTGGAATCAATTAATTGTAGCACTGATCGGATGTAGTTTTGCGAGAGAAATCGATTGGGCGCAGTCCCAATACGCTGCGATCAACGCATCAGAAGTTACAGCCAAAAAACCAGAACCTGAATTTTCGACATTTTTCAGCAGGTGCTTTTTCGCTCGCCATTTCTCTCCTGTTGGTCCTACGCTCTTTTCGCTGCGAGTTCTGAGTTCCTGAGGGTCCAATTGGTCAGATAAGGGTCGTTTGAATCGAATCTGAGACCAGAGTTTTTTTCCCAAAAAAAAAGTAAGGCTAACCCCTTTGTGTTTTTGGCGAAAATTTTCGCGATTTTGAAAAGTGCTGGAATCAATTAATTGTAGCACTGATCGGATGTAATTTTGCGAGAGAAGTCGATTGGGCGCAGTCCCATTACGCTGCGATCAACGCATCAGAAGTTACAGCCAAAAAACCAGAACCTGAATTTTCGACATTTTTCAGCAGGTGCTTTTTCGCTCGCCATTTCTCTCCTGTTGGTCCTACGCTCTTTTCGCTGCGAGTTCTGAGTTCCTGAAAGTCCAATTGGTCAGATAAGGGTCGTTTAAACCGAATCTGAGACCAAAAGTTTTTTGCCCAAAAAAAAAGTAAGGCTAACCCCTTTGTGTTTTTGGCGAAAATTTTCGCGATTTTGAAAAGTGCTGGAATCAATTAATTGTAGCACTGATCGGATGTAATTTTGCGAGAGAAGTCGATTGGGCGCAGTCCCATTACGCTGCGATCAACGCATCAGAAGTTACAGCCAAAAAACCAGAACCTGAATTTTTGACATTTTTCAGCAGGTGCTTTTTCGCTCGCCATTTCTCTCCCGTTGGTCCTACGCTCTTTTCGCTGCGAGTTCTGAGTTCCTGAGGGTCCAATTGGTCAGATAAGGGTCGTTTAAACCGAATCTGAGACCAAAAGTTTCTTGCCCAAAAAAAAAGTAAGGCTAACCCCTTTGTGTTTTTGGCGAAAATTTTCGCGATTTTGAAAAGTGCTGAAATCAATTAATTGTAGCACTGATCGGATGTAATTTTGCGAGAGAAGTCGATTGGGCGCAGTCCCATTACGCTGCGATCAACGCATCAGAAGTTACAGCCAAAAAACCAGAACCTGAATTTTCGACATTTTTCAGCAGGTGCTTTTTCGCTCGCCATTTCTCTCCTGTTGGTCCTACGCTCTTTTCGCTGCGAGTTCTGAGTTCCTGAGGGTCCAATTGGTCAGATAAGGGTCGTTTAAATCGAATCTGAGACCAAAAGTTTTTTGCCCAAAAAAAAAGTAAGGCTAACCCCTTTGTGTTTTTGGCGAAAATTTTCGCGATTTTGAAAAGTGCTGGAATCAATTAATTGTAGCACTGATCGGATGTAATTTTGCGAGAGAAATCGATTGGGCGCAGTCCCAATACGCTGCGATCAACGCATCAGAAGTTACAGCCAAAAAACCAGAACCTGAATTTTCGACATTTTTCAGCAGGTGCTTTTTCGCTCGCCATTTCTCTCCTGTTGGTCCTACGCTCTTTTCGCTGCGAGTTCTGAGTTCCTGAGGGTCCAATTGGTCAGATAAGGGTCGTTTAAATCGAATCTGAGACCAAAAGTTTTTTGCCCAAAAAAAAAGTAAGGCTAACCCCTTTGTGTTTTTGGCGAAAATTTTCGCGATTTTGAAAAGTGCTGGAATCAATTAATTGTAGGACTGATCGGATGTAGTTTTGCGAGAGAAATCGATTGGGCGCAGTCCCAATACGCTGCGATCAACGCATCAGAAGTTACAGCCAAAAAACCAGAACCTGAATTTTCGACATTTTTCAGCAGGTGCTTTTTCGCTCGCCATTTCTCTCCTGTTGGTCCTACGCTCTTTTCGCTGCGAGTTCTGAGTTCCTGAGGGTCCAATTGGTCAGATAAGGGTCGTTTAAACCAAATCTGAGACCAAAAGTTTTTTGCCCAAAAAAAAAGTAAGGCTAACCCCTTTGTGTTTTTGGCGAAAATTTTCGCGATTTTGAAAAGTGCTGGAATCAATTGATTGTAGCACTGATCGGATGTAATTTTGCGAGAGAAATCGATTGGGCGCAGTCCCAATACGCTGCGATCAACGCATCAGAAGTTACAGCCAAAAAACCAGAACCTGAATTTTCGACATTTTTCAGCAGGTGCTTTTTCGCTCGCCATTTCTCTCCTGTTGGTCCTACGCTCTTTTCGCTGCGAGTTCTGAGTTCCTGAGGGTCCAATTGGTCAGATAAGGGTCGTTTAAACCGAATCTGAGACCAAAAGTTTTTTGCCCAAAAAAAAAGTAAGGCTAACCCCTTTGTGGTTTTGGCAAAAATTTTCGCGATTTTGAAAAGTGCTGGAATCAATTAATTGTAGCACTGATCGGATGTAATTTTGCGAGAGAAATCGATTGGGCGCAGTCCCAATACGCTGCGATCAACGCATCAGAAGTTACAGCCAAAAAACCAGAACCTGAATTTTCGACATTTTTCAGCAGGTGCTTTTTCGCTCGCCATTTCTCTCCTGTTGGTCCTACGCTCTTTTCGCTGCGAGTTCTGAGTTCCTGAGGGTCCAATTGGTCAGATAAGGGTCGTTTAAATCGAATCTGAGACCAAAAGTTTTTTGCCCAAAAAAAAAGTAAGGCTAACCCCTTTGTGGTTTTGGCAAAAATTTTCGCGATTTTGAAAAGTGCTGGAATCAATTAATTGTAGCACTGATCGGATGTAATTTTGCGAGAGAAATCGATTGGGCGCAGTCCCAATACGCTGCGATCAACGCATCAGAAGTTACAGCCAAAAAACCAGAACCTGAATTTTCGACATTTTTCAGCAGGTGCTTTTTCGCTCGCCATTTCTCTCCTGTTGGTCCTACGCTCTTTTCGCTGCGAGTTCTGAGTTCCTGAGGGTCCAATTGGTCAGATAAGGGTCGTTTAAATCGAATCTGAGACCAAAAGTTTTTTGCCCAAAAAAAAAGTAAGGCTAACCCCTTTGTGTTTTTGGCGAAAATTTTCGCGATTTTGAAAAGTGCTGGAATCAATTAATTGTAGCACTGATCGGATGTAATTTTGCGAGAGAAATCGATTGGGCGCAGTCTCAATACGCTGCGATCAACGCATCAGAAGTTACAGCCAAAAAACCAGAACCTGAATTTTCGACATTTTTCAGCAGGTGCTTTTTCGCTCGCCATTTCTCTCCTGTTGGTCCTACGCTCTTTTCGCTGCGAGTTCTGAGTTTCTGAGGGTCCAATTGGTCAGATAAGGGTCGTTTAAATCGAATCGGAGACCAAAAGTTTTTCGCCCAAAAAAAAAGTAAGGCTAACCCCTTTGTGTTTTTGGCGAAAATTTTCGCGATTTTGAAAAGTGCTGGAATCAATTAATTGTAGCACTGTTCGGATGTAATTTTGCGAGAGAAATCGATTGGGCGCAGTCCCAATACGCTGCGATCAACGCATCAGAAGTTACAGCCAAAAAACCAGAACCTGAATTTTGGACATTTTTCAGCAGGTGCTTTTTCGCTCGCCATTTCTCTCCTGTTGGTCCTACGCTCTTTTCGCTGCGAGTTCTGAGTTCCTGAGGGTCCAATTGGTCAGATAAGGGTCGTTTAAATCGAATCTGAGACCAAAAGTTTTTTGTCCAAAAAAAAAGTAAGGCTAACCCCTTTGTGTTTTTGGCAAAAATTTTCGCGATTTTGAAAAGTGCTGGGATCAATTAATTGTAGCACTGATCGGATGTAATTTTGCGAGAGAAATCGATTGGGCGCAGTCCCAATACGCTGCGATCAACGCATCAGAAGTTACAGCCAAAAAACCAGAACCTGAATTTTCGACATTTTTCAGCAGGTGCTTTTTCGCTCGCCATTTCTCTCCTGTTGGTCCTACGCTCTTTTCGCTGCGAGTTCTGAGTTCCTGAGGGTCCAATTGGTCAGATAAGGGTCGTTTAAATCGAATCTGAGACCAAAAGTTTTTTGCCCAAAAAAAAAGTAAGGCTAACCCCTTTGTGTTTTTGGCGAAAATTTTCGCGATTTTGAAAAGTGCTGGAATCAATTAATTGTAGCACTGATCGGATGTAGTTTTGCGAGAGAAATCGATTGGGCGCAGTCCCAATACGCTGCGATCAACGCATCAGAAGTTACAGCCAAAAAACCAGAACCTGAATTTTCGACATTTTTCAGCAGGTGCTTTTTCGCTCGCCATTTCTCTCCTGTTGGTCCTACGCTCTTTTCGCTGCGAGTTCTGAGTTCCTGAGGGTCCAATTGGTCAGATAAGGGTCGTTTAAATCGAATCGGAGACCAAAAGTTTTTTGCCCAAAAAAAAAGTAAGGCTAACCCCTTTGTGTTTTTGGCGAAAATTTTCGCGATTTTGAAAAGTGCTGGAATCAATTAATTGTAGCACTGATCGTGTGTAATTTTGCGAGAGAAATCGATTGGGCGCAGTCCCAATACGCTGCGATCAACGCATCAGAAGTTACAGCCAAAAAACCAGAACCTGAATTTTTGACATCTTTCAGCAGGTGCTTTTTCGCTCGCCATTTCTCTCCTGTTGGTCCTACGCTCTTTTCGCTGCGAGTTCTGAGTTCCTGAGGGTCCAATTGGTCAGATAAGGGTCGTTTAAACCGAATCTGAGACCAAAAGTTTTTTGCCCAAAAAAAAAGTTAGGCTAACCCCTTTGTGTTTTTGGCGAAAATTTTCGCGATTTTGAAAAGTGCTGGAATCAATTAATTGTAGCACTGATCGGATGTAATTTTGCGAGAGAAATCGATTGGGCGCAGTCCCAATACGCTGCGATCAACGCATCAGAAGTTACAGCCAAAAAACCAGAACCTGAATTTTTGACATTTTTCAGCAGGTGCTTTTTCGCTCGCCATTTCTCTCCTGTTGGTCCTACGCTCTTTTCGCTGCGAGTTCTGAGTTCCTGAGGGTCCAATTGGTCAGATAAGGGTCGTTTAAATCGAATCTGAGACCAAAAGTTTTTTGCCCAAAAAAAAAGTAAGGCTAACCCCTTTGTGTTTTTGGCGAAAATTTTCGCGATTTTGAAAAGTGCTGGAATCAATTAATTGTAGCACTGATCGGATGTAATTTTGCGAGAGAAATCGATTGGGCGCAGTCCCAATACGCTGCGATCAACGCATCAGAAGTTACAGCCAAAAAACCAGAACCTGAATTTTCGACATTTTTCAGCAGGTGCTTTTTCGCTCGCCATTTCTCTCCTGTTGGTCCTACGCTCTTTTCGCTGCGAGTTCTGAGTTCCTGAGGGTCCAATTGGTCAGATAAGGGTCGTTTAAATCGAATCTGAGACCAAAAGTTTTTTGCCCAAAAAAAAAGTAAGGCTAACCCCTTTGTGTTTTTGGCGAAAATTTTCGCGATTTTGAAAAGTGCTGGAATCAATTAATTGTAGCACTGATCGGATGTAATTTTGCGAGAGAAATCGATTGGGCGCAGTCTCAATACGCTGCGATCAACGCATCAGAAGTTACAGCCAAAAAACCAGAACCTGAATTTTCGACATTTTTCAGCAGGTGCTTTTTCGCTCGCCATTTCTCTCCTGTTGGTCCTACGCTCTTTTCGCTGCGAGTTCTGAGTTTCTGAGGGTCCAATTGGTCAGATAAGGGTCGTTTAAATCGAATCGGAGACCAAAAGTTTTTCGCCCAAAAAAAAAGTAAGGCTAACCCCTTTGTGTTTTTGGCGAAAATTTTCGCGATTTTGAAAAGTGCTGGAATCAATTAATTGTAGCACTGTTCGGATGTAATTTTGCGAGAGAAATCGATTGGGCGCAGTCCCAATACGCTGCGATCAACGCATCAGAAGTTACAGCCAAAAAACCAGAACCTGAATTTTGGACATTTTTCAGCAGGTGCTTTTTCGCTCGCCATTTCTCTCCTGTTGGTCCTACGCTCTTTTCGCTGCGAGTTCTGAGTTCCTGAGGGTCCAATTGGTCAGATAAGGGTCGTTTAAATCGAATCTGAGACCAAAAGTTTTTTGCCCAAAAAAAAAGTAAGGCTAACCCCTTTGTGTTTTTGGCGAAAATTTTCGCGATTTTGAAAAGTGCTGGAATCAATTAATTGTAGCACTGATCGGATGTAGTTTTGCGAGAGAGATCGATTGGGCGCAGTCCCAATACGCTGCGATCAACGCATCAGAAGTTACAGCCAAAAAACCAGAACCTGAATTTTCGACATTTTTCAGCAGGTGCTTTTTCGCTCGCCATTTCTCTCCTGTTGGTCCTACGCTCTTTTCGCTGCGAGTTCTGAGTTCCTGAGGGTCCAATTGGTCAGATAAGGGTCGTTTAAACCAAATCTGAGACCAAAAGTTTTTTGCCCAAAAAAAAAGTAAGGCTAACCCCTTTGTGTTTTTGGCGAAAATTTTCGCGATTTTGAAAAGTGCTGGAATCAATTGATTGTAGCACTGATCGGATGTAATTTTGCGAGAGAAATCGATTGGGCGCAGTCCCAATACGCTGCGATCAACGCATCAGAAGTTACAGCCAAAAAACCAGAACCTGAATTTTCGACATTTTTCAGCAGGTGCTTTTTCGCTCGCCATTTCTCTCCTGTTGGTCCTACGCTCTTTTCGCTGCGAGTTCTGAGTTCCTGAGGGTCCAATTGGTCAGATAAGGGTCGTTTAAATCGAATCGGAGACCAAAAGTTTTTTGCCTAAAAAAAAAGTAAGGCTAACCCCTTTGTGTTTTTGGCGAAAATTTTCGCGATTTTGAAAAGTGCTGGAATCAATTAATTGTAGCACTGATCGGATGTAATTTTGCGAGAGAAATCGATTGGGCGCAGTCCCAATACGCTGCGATCAACGCATCAGAAGTTACAGCCAAAAAACCAGAACCTGAATTTTCGACATTTTTCAGCAGGTGCTTTTTCGCTCGCCATTTCTCTCCTGTTGGTCCTACGCTCTTTTCGCTGCGAGTTCTGAGTTCCTGAGGGTCCAATTGGTCAGATAAGGGTCGTTTAAATCGAATCTGAGACCAAAAGTTTTTTGCCCAAAAAAAAAGTAAGGCTAACCCCTTTGTGTTTTTGGCGAAAATTTTCGCGATTTTGAAAAGTGCTGGAATCAATTAATTGTAGCACTGATCGGATGTAATTTTGCGAGAGAAATCGATTGGGCGCAGTCCCAATACGCTGCGATCAACGCATCAGAAGTTACAGCCAAAAAACCAGAACCTGAATTTTCGACATTTTTCAGCAGGTGCTTTTTCGCTCGCCATTTCTCTCCTGTTGGTCCTACGCTCTTTTCGCTGCGAGTTCTGGGTTCCTGAGGGTCCAATTGGTCAGATAAGGGTCGTTTAAATCGAATCTGAGACCAAAAGTTTTTTGCCCAAAAAAAAAGTAAGGCTAACCCCTTTGTGTTTTTGGCGAAAATTTTC
This sequence comes from Neodiprion fabricii, assembly GCF_021155785.1. NCBI lineage: Eukaryota > Metazoa > Arthropoda > Insecta > Hymenoptera > Diprionidae > Neodiprion > Neodiprion fabricii. Next base: position 2,963,492 of record NC_060244.1, read on the forward strand.
GCGATTTTGAAAAGTGCTGGAATCAATTAATTGTAGCACTGATCGGATGTAACTTTGCGAGAGAAATCGATTGGGCGCAGTCCCAATACGCTGCGATCAACGCATCAGAAGTTACAGCCAAAAAACCAGAACCTGAATTTTCGACATTTTTCAGCAGGTGCTTTTTCGCTCGCCATTTCTCTCCTGTTGGTCCTACGCTCTTTTCGCTGCGAGTTCTGAGTTCCTGAGGGTCCAATTGGTCAGATAAGGGTCGTTTAAACCAAATCTGAGACCAAAAGTTTTTTGCCCAAAAAAAAAGTAAGGCTAACCCCTTTGTGTTTTTGGCGAAAATTTTCGCGATTTTTAAAAGTGCTGGAATCAATTGATTGTAGCACTGATCGGATGTAATTTTGCGAGAGAAATCGATTGGGCGCAGTCCCAATACGCTGCGATCAACGCATCAGAAGTTACAGCCAAAAAACCAGAACCTGAATTTTCGACATTTTTCAGCAGGTGCTTTTTCGCTCGCCATTTCTCTCCTGTTGGTCCTACGCTCTTTTCGCTGCGAGTTCTGAGTTCCTGAGGGTCCAATTGGTCAGATAAGGGTCGTTTAAATCGAATCGGAGACCAAAAGTTTTTTGCCCAAAAAAAAAGTAAGGCTAACCCCTTTGTGTTTTTGCCGAAAATTTTCGCGATTTTGAAAAGTGCTGGAATCAATTAATTGTAGCACTGATCGTGTGTAATTTTGCGAGAGAAATCGATTGGGCGCAGTCCCAATACGCTGCGATCAACGCATCAGAAGTTACAGCCAAAAAACCAGAACCTGAATTTTCGACATTTTTCAGCAGGTGTTTTATCGCTCGCCATTTCTCTCCTGTTGGTCCTACGCTCTTTTCGCTGCGAGTTCTGAGTTCCTGAGGGTCCAATTGGTCAGATAACGGTCGTTTAAATCGAATCTGAGACCAAAAGTTTTTTGCCCAAAAAAAAAGTAAGGCTAACCCCTTTGTGTTTTTGGCGAAAATTTTCGCGATTTTGAAAAGTGCTGGAATCAATTAATTGTAGCACTGATCGGATGTAATTTTGCGAGAGAAATCGATTGGGCGCAGTCCCAATACGCTGCGATCAACGCATCAGAAGTTACAGCCAAAAAACCAGAACCTGAATTTTCGACATTTTTCAGCAGGTGCTTTTTCGCTCGCCATTTCTCTCCTGTTGGTCCTACGCTCTTTTCGCTGCGAGTTCTGGGTTCCTGAGGGTCCAATTGGTCAGATAAGGGTCGTTTAAATCGAATCTGAGACCAAAAGTTTTTTGCCCAAAAAAAAAGTAAGGCTAACCCCTTTGTGTTTTTGGCGAAAATTTTCGCGATTTTGAAAAGTGCTGGAATCAATTAATTGTAGCACTGATCGGATGTAATTTTGCGAGAGAAATCGATTGGGCGCAGTCCCAATACGCTGCGATCAACGCATCAGAAGTTACAGCCAAAAAACCAGAACCTGAATTTTCGACATTTTTCAGCAGGTGCTTTTTCGCTCGCCATTTCTCTCCTGTTGGTCCTACGCTCTTTTCGCTGCGAGTTCTGAGTTCCTGAGGGTCCAATTGGTCAGATAAGGGTCGTTTAAATCGAATCTGAGACCAAAAGTTTTTTGCCCAAAAAAAAAGTAAGGCTAACCCCTTTGTGTTTTTGGCAAAAATTTTCGCGATTTTGAAAAGTGCTGGAATCAATTAATTGTAGCACTGATCGGATGTAATTTTGCGAGAGAAATCGATTGGGCGCAGTCCCAATACGCTGCGATCAACGCATCAGAAGTTACAGCCAAAAAACCAGAACCTGAATTTTCGACATTTTTCAGCAGGTGCTTTTTCGCTCGCCATTTCTCTCCTGTTGGTCCTACGCTCTTTTCGCTGCGAGTTCTGAGTTCCTGAGGGTCCAATTGGTCAGATAAGGGTCGTTTAAATCGAATCTGAGACCAAAAGTTTTTTGCCCAAAAAAAAAGTAAGGCTAACCCCTTTGTGTTTTTGGCGAAAATTTTCGCGATTTTGAAAAGTGCTGGAATCAATTAATTGTAGCACTGATCGGATGTAATTTTGCGAGAGAAATCGATTGGGCGCAGTCCCAATACGCTGCGATCAACGCATCAGAAGTTACAGCCAAAAAACCAGAACCTGAATTTTTGACATTTTTCAGCAGGTGCTTTTTCGCTCGCCATTTCTCTCCTGTTGGTCCTACGCTCTTTTCGCTGCGAGTTCTGAGTTCCTGAGGGTCCAATTGGTCAGATAAGGGTCGTTTAAACCGAATCTGAGACCAAAAGTTTTTTGCCCAAAAAAAAAGTAAGGCTAACCCCTTTGTGTTTTTGGCGAAAATTTTCGCGATTTTGAAAAGTGCTGGAATCAATTAATTGTAGCACTGATCGGATGTAATTTTGCGAGAGAAATCGATTGGGCGCAGTCCCAATACGCTGCGATCAACGCATCAGAAGTTACAGCCAAAAAACCAGAACCTGAATTTTCGACATTTTTCAGCAGGTGCTTTTTCGCTCGCCATTTCTCTCCTGTTGGTCCTACGCTCTTTTCGCTGCGAGTTCTGAGTTCCTGAGGGTCCAATTGGTCAGATAAGGGTCGTTTAAATCGAATCTGAGACCAAAAGTTTTTTGTCCAAAAAAAAAGTAAGGCTAACCCCTTTGTGTTTTTGGCAAAAATTTTCGCGATTCTGAAAAGTGCTGGGATCAATTAATTGTAGCACTGATCGGATGTAATTTTGCGAGAGAAATCGACTGGGCGCAGTCCCAATACGCTGCGATCAACGCATCAGAAGTTACAGCCAAAAAACCAGAACCTGAATTTTCGACATTTTTCAGCAGGTGCTTTTTCGCTAGCCATTTCTCTCCTGTTGGTCCTACGCTCTTTTCGCTGCGAGTTCTGAGTTCCTGAGGGTCCAATTGGTCAGATAAGGGTCGTTTAAACCGAATCTGAGACCAAAAGTTTTTTGCCTAAAAAAAAAGTAAGGCTAACCCCTTTGTGTTTTTGGCGAAAATTTTCGCGATTTTGAAAAGTGCTGGAATCAATTAATTGTAGCACTGATCGGATGTAATTTTGCGAGAGAAATCGATTGGGCGCAGTCCCAATACGCTGCGATCAACGCATCAGAAGTTACAGCCAAAAAACCAGAACCTGAATTTTCGACATTTTTCAGCAGGTGCTTTTTCGCTCGCCATTTCTCTCCTGTTGGTCCTACGCTCTTTTCGCTGCGAGTTCTGAGTTCCCGAGGGTCCAATTGGTCAGATAAGGGTCGTTTAAATCGAATCTGAGACCAAAAGTTTTTTGCCCAAAAAAAAAGTAAGGCTAACCCCTTTGTGTTTTTGTCGAAAATTTTCGCGATTTTGAAAAGTGCTGGAATCAATTAATTGTAGCACTGATCGGATGTAATTTTGCGAGAGAAATCGATTGGGCGCAGTCCCAATACGCTGCGATCAACGCATCAGAAGTTACAGCCAAAAAACCAGAACCTGAATTTTCGACATTTTTCAGCAGGTGCTTTTTCGCTCGCCATTTCTCTCCTGTTGGTCCTACGCTCTTTTCGCTGCGAGTTCTGAGTTCCTGAGGGTCCAATTGGTCAGATAAGGGTCGTTTAAACCGAATCTGAGACCAAAAGTTTTTTGCCCAAAAAAAAAGTAAGGCTAACCCCTTTGTGTTTTTGGCGAAAATTTTCGCGATTTTGAAAAGTGCTGGAATCAATTAATTGTAGCACTGATCGGATGTAATTTTGCGAGAGAAATCGATTGGGCGCAGTCCCAATACGCTGCGATCAACGCATCAGAAGTTACAGCCAAAAAACCAGAACCTGAATTTTCGACATTTTTCAGCAGGTGCTTTTTCGCTCGCCATTTCTCTCCTGTTGGTCCTACGCTCTTTTCGCTGCGAGTTCTGAGTTTCTGAGGGTCCAATTGGTCAGATAAGGGTCGTTTAAATCGAATCGGAGACCAAAAGTTTTTCGCCCAAAAAAAAAGTAAGGCTAACCCCTTTGTGTTTTTGGCGAAAATTTTCGCGATTTTGAAAAGTGCTGGAATCAATTAATTGTAGCACTGATCGGATGTAAATTTGCGAGAGAAATCGATTGGGCGCAGTCCCAATACGCTGCGATCAACGCATCAGAAGTTACAGCCAAAAAACCAGAACCTGAATTTTCGACATTTTTCAGCAGGTGCTTTTTCGCTCGCCATTTCTCTCCTGTTGGTCTTACGCTCTTTTCGCTGCGAGTTCTGAGTTCCTGAGGGTCCAATTGGTCAGATAAGGGTCGTTTAAATCGAATCTGAGACCAAAAGTTTTTTGCCCAAAAAAAAAGTAAGGCTAACCCCTTTGAGTTTTTGGCGAAAATTTTCGCGATTTTGAAAAGTGCTGGAATCAATTAATTGTAGCACTGATCGGATGTAATTTTGCGAGAGAAATCGATTGGGCGCAGTCCCAATACGCTGCGATCAACGCATCAGAAGTTACAGCCAAAAAACCAGAACCTGAATTTTCGACATTTTTCAGCAGGTGCTTTTTCGCTCGCCATTTCTCTCCTGTTGGTCCTACGCTCTTTTCGCTGCGAGTTCTGAGTTCCTGAGGGTCCAATTGGTCAGATAAGGGTCGTTTAAATCGAATCTGAGACCAAAAGTTTTTTGCCCAAAAAAAAAGTAAGGCTAACCCCTTTGTGTTTTTGGCAAAAATTTTCGCGATTTTGAAAAGTGCTGGAATCAATTAATTGTAGCACTGATCGGATGTAATTTTGCGAGAGAAATCGATTGGGCGCAGTCCCAATACGCTGCGATCAACGCATCAGAAGTTACAGCCAAAAAACCAGAACCTGAATTTTCGACATTTTTCAGCAGGTGCTTTTTCGCTCGCCATTTCTCTCCTGTTGGTCCTACGCTCTTTTCGCTGCGAGTTCTGAGTTCCTGAGGGTCCAATTGGTCAGATAAGGGTCGTTTAAACCGAATCTGAGACCAAAAGTTTTTTGCCCAAAAAAAAAGTAAGGCTAACCCCTTTGTGTTTTTGGCGAAAATTTTCGCGATTTTGAAAAGTGCTGGAATCAATTGATTGTAGCACTAATCCGACGTAATTTTGCGAGAGAAATCGATTGGGCGCAGTCCCAATACGCTGCGATCAACGCATCGAAAGTTACAGCCGAAAAATACGGAAATTCACGAGTACTTCTTCAGCTGTTCTATTTCCGTCACCGAGGTCCCAATAAGTCAAAACGAAATCCTACAAATAGCTCCGAGTCGAAAAAGTTTCTGAGTTAAAAAATCGGAAATAAACAACGCTAAACCTCCTGACTAATGCATCAAAAGATCTGACTAGATCACAAAATCTGTACACAGCCATCAGAAAGGTGCAAAAGAAAATTCACAAATTTGTAGCTACGAAGTCTCAGCTTCTCATTTATTTTGTCTTAATTCTATTACAAGTGTTTACGTGTCAGTGTATAGTAATTTAACAACTTGCCACATAGTATCAAGATTATACTCCAAGTTCTGACTTGCGTAGAAGTCCGACGCACCTCTGCAGGATTGTAAACATTATGTATTGTATTGTATTGTTACTACTTTATGTATCTTGCATCGAAATAAATAAGCATTGGATCCTTTCCACATTATATTTCTCTTTTGTTAGATGTTGGTCCCACAACGATTTAAACGCCCTTTTTGGAAACCTTAAGGTCTAATCAGTCTGTGAACAGTCATACAAATAGACCCTAAGACAAACAGTCTTTTGTTTCAAAAATCACCAAAAAAAAGTGCATAAGACCCTCTGGGTATTAGGGTAAAAGTATGACGATTCCGAATATCGCTACAATAAATTCTTTCATGCTATTGCATTCCATCAACCTAATTGCGCGAGTGGAATTGAGTACGTACTCGACGGAAATCACGAGAAAAGTAAGGCTAACACCTTTTGATTTTTCATCGATTCATCTTTTACAGATTTTCAAAAATGCTGAAATTGATTCATTCGGACCCTATAACGATTTCATTTTCGAAAGGACTCTTTTGCGTACAGTCTCATCTCGCTGTGAGCAGCGGACTAAACGTTACGGCCGGAAAACATGAACTTTCTCTGTATTATGTTTGTGTGTTCTCCACTATTGGTCTCACGATGTTCTCGATGTCTTTTTTTTATATTCCCGTCGGTGAATCACACGAAGTTTTCTCTGAGGATACTATGAAAGACCATTAGATTAATTCTTCGTAACCACGGTCTTAACATTTGACCCGAGAGTGCGATATACTATATCACTATACTTATTTCATCTGTATTATACGCCGGGTATTTGCGAAAGAGGAGTATTGCACCTGCAGCGATATATAAAAAATTCTGTCAATATTGAGACATTTTGAATAAGGCTACAGTGCAATTATAGTATAAAGCAACGAAAAGTCGATTTTCAATTAAGGTTAGTATCGATCTTACAAGCATATTTCTATCATGTAGCTATCGATTACATGCAGTCGGTGCAATGGTTGAAGTTTCATAGTTGACACGCTTGCGGTAACGTCTCGATGCTCGAAATATCATCACTTTTTAGAAATTTATAGGTTTACATACTTTTTCTAAAAGACTTTAAATTCAAGGTGCTATTATTGAAACCTGATTGAAACTTAAAACACTATAACCTAACTTTTAGGAACAGAACGCGTCCACAATGCTTTAAGCCGCATGATTAACTGACGCATTTTAGGCTAGTGCACATTTTTATCAGTATCACTTTTAGAATACTAATAGCGTGAAATATTCAGATTTTTTAGAACCCAGCCAATATGGATTTCCAAAATAGGCCAGGTGGTAAAACTGGGGGTGGAGGAGTGGCCTCCTGGTCAGAAAGTAATCGCGACCGAAGAGAGCGCCTTCGACAACTTGCTCTGGAAACAATTGATTTAAACAAGGATCCCTACTTTATGAAAAATCACTTGGGCTCATATGAATGCAAGCTTTGCTTGACGCTGCACAACAACGAAGGAAGTTACTTGGCGCACACACAGGGTAAAAAGCATCAGGCAAATCTAGCTAGAAGAGCTGCGAAGGAAGCTAAAGAAGCCCCGCAAACTCTTGCTCCTGAAAAACCGAGAGTTGAACCAAAAAAATTTGTCAAAATTGGTCGGCCTGGTTATAGGGTGACAAAACAGAGAGATCCAGAATCTGGTCAGCAAAGCTTACTTTTTCAAGTTGACTACCCAGAAGTTGCTGACAATGTGATACCACGACACAGATTTATGTCTGCATATGAACAACGAGTTGAACCCCCAGATCGTAAATGGCAATACCTGCTGTTTGCTGCCGAACCGTACGAGACTATCGCGTTCAAGGTAACTTGCTTACAGCAATGGATTACGGAATGTTTCAGACAGATTTCCTCCTTTCTCATTTGAATAATATTTGCAATGTTACATCATCAGGTTCCCAGCAGAGAAGTAGAGAAGGCTGAGGGCAAATTTTGGACACATTGGAATAAGGACACGAAACAATTCTTTCTTCAATTTGCATTCAAAAATGAAAAACCATCAATTGGTAAAATTCCACCTCCTCCCGTTCCACTTATACGGCCAGGGATGGGAGCACCTATGATGCCTGTTCCACCGCCACCAAAACCCCCAATGTTCAATCCGGTACCCCCGCCCCCTGCATTATTGGCTGGAATGCAAATTCCACCTCCACCACCTCATCTGAATTAAATAAAATTTAGTAGCTGTGTGGATAAAGCTGAATATTTTTAACCTTTCAATGGTCATTCATCCATCAAGTGTAAGTTGCACTATCACAGAATAGGACAGAGATTGGTTCTGAAGTTAAGACAAAAATTTGAGGTTGGAAATGGAAGTGGTGTAGTCTACAGAGCTCCTATGTGTTCTAGTTTTCATGAATATTTCTTGTTATCTTCCTACAAAATGATGCTGCAGATGCAATATTAATATCATGGAGGAAGAATGTAATAAACCAATCTTGATTTTTTTTAACCAAGACAAAATGTGAGAGTGACCCGAACTTTCCAAAGGATTTCAGGTTGGAATATATTGTTTCAAGGTGTACTCCAATTGTAAACATGTCACCAATGCATCGATTTATAAGAGGTATTGCAAATGGTACTGATTCAATTGTACTTCAGCAAGTCATTATTATACAAAATATTCATGAAATTCACGCGTTTGAATGTATCAAAATTTTATATTACAACAACGGTACAATGAAATGCAGGTTTCAATTACCTACCACGTATCATACGTGGCGGAATGTGTACACCCGCAGCAATTGATTCTATCATTGACAACTTAAATTCTTCATCTAACGGCATTGTGACAAAATCAACCACCTTGAAAGTACATAGAGTGAATTAAGTTCACACCGGCGTCATACATCAGCAAAACTTGCTGTCACATTCGGCAACGTTAGTGTAATCCTGATTACAAGCATAGACTGTCTACCATATTTTATTATAGGTACATCTCATGATATCCGTAGTATAGTATAATATAAAAGCTTGAATAATTAAGTATCGTTATAACATGACCGATTATTACTGCTTATTCGTTAGTATAATTTTCTCCTTACAAGTTTTTCTCTCACACTAGGCATCATTGTTATTACTAATATCATATATTCTTAATCACAGCTTAAATTATTAAATCACCAATGGAGTCATATAATTTACGAGGAAGAGAATTTGTTGATTACGAATGAAGTCATTGCTTGTGCAATTTTTTCACGACACTGCCTTTGCGTAATTGTAAATTTTGCAACAAATGGTATGGAATGTCCAGAATTACTTGACGTTTGTAACTTATGTTGAATTTACATTAAGTATGATGCACATATATATATATATATATATATCTGTATACTCTCTATGATTGATCTTAACGATTTTGCATAAGCTGACAGCTGTTTTCATATTTTTACCAGCCCCATAACAAACTCATACAGCGTTTTATGATAATTCATCTGTGGAGAATTTTTCCATCATGTTACACTAATACAATCACCAATTGGAATGGAGTGTCAGTGCATCAAGTCTGATGTATGAAGTGTACTAACAATAAATTTCATAATCCGTACAAACTAATGAGATGTGACTACATAGAATTAGATATACCTATAATGATTGCGAACTTTCAAAAATCGAACTCAAATGAAGACTTATATACTATTTGGAATTTTCAACACTACCACTACATTATATAAAAATAACAATCGACATAATAAAAAAATATTTTAGGTGCAAAATAAATGCTTGTTTCTTGAACCAGTTTTTTTTACTTTGTTTCTTTTACTTATGTCGTGTTCTCTCTGTTTGCGTTCTTTCGTACTAATAGTAGCTAAGGTAGATGTACCTGCAGCAGTATTCTTATGCTTATAATTTTGAAAGCAGTGCGACTTATCTACAGACTCTGCCATGAGGATTAATCTGATGCTCTCCTTAAATTTATAATCATTAAGTGCTCTTACTGATCAATTGTCTCAAATATAAAACGACAATCTATCTGCATGCTATACGTGTAATTTGTCTTGTAATAAACACCCGATTAGCCGCAGAGTATAGTTGGCTCTATTGTTAATGCAAAACCGCACACTTCTAGTTGGGGAGGTTTAAATTAGTGCTGCATTCTGTACCCCGGGTCTGTTTTCATTATTTTCACAAGTATAGAATGCACAATATGTAGATCTGTATGTTTATGAGCAATGAATCTTATGTATATGGATGCTGATACTGCAAATTTTTTAATTTAATTTTCTCTACCAACAAAAGGAACAGTTTTGCAGTGCCAACAGTGCTCCATTTTATGTATCAAATAAGAGCTGCATTTTAATATGTTTATACGTAGGAGTTTACGCTCCTGCAATGTCATAGTAATATGTATCATACAGTAAATTATTAATATTTATGGTATGCCCTATGACACTTTGTGCCAAGGGTACATAGCGTACAATAGAATTAAATGTATCAGCATTCCATTGACGGCGAGCAGAATGGTTCGCATTAATTTTGCATTTCAAAATTAGTTGAAACATTGGTCAGTAAAGATTAGTTCAATCTATTTTGACATCAACCATGACTAAATACATGTCGGTAAAAAATCTGTAGCGTTGAATTTAGAATAAACTTTGCTAATTTGATTTCGACATATTAGAAATGCCATGGGCTGAATAAGATCTTTTCAGCATCTTCAGGCAACTTCGTATAGAGATTTTTACTCTTTCACACGATCTGATAATGAAATTTGGCATTACGACACGTGGTATATACATAAATGTGCGTACATATTTATATATATGCTTTTATATTCTGATATACCATTAACTCGGACAACTTTAAACTAGGGGTGCAACTTTGGAACAGCATGAAATTTTGCTACTTGTACTTCGGGTTTTAGCTGAAAATTCAAAATCCAAAAATTTTCCACTATCGCATAGTTGCACCCCCAGTTCCAAATTTAACCCCGTGTTCAGTAGGAGTCGAAGGTATTGCACGATTGTCGAAACCATCTGACGAATGATCAATGAATGGTTATCTATCGATAACCCGTTTCTATCTGAGGCAGCGTAACCACTTTGGCAACATGGCTGCGCACCTCAGATAATCTCAAATAGATCCACTACTGTCCCCTGGAAAAACCATCATATTCTCGGCTCCGTAGGAAGGCGTTGGTGAACTTCGTGCATCCAGGGAGGCTCTGCTGGCCGAGCTGAAGCTACTGGAGCTCAAATCTTCGTAACTCGCTACAGATTGGCTACCTCCTGCAACACAGAAGACCTTTATTTGTAGGCACTTTATCACAAAATACAATTATTATTGAAGGAATTGGATGCTAGTAAAGTGATTTGAGAATCAGTGAAATAGCAAAGTTGTTTTCAAAAGTATAGCAGAAAACCGTGGGGTGGTAAAGAATGTAACACATCATATGGAGGATAACGACATTAAGACGAGTAATTGTGGTTCTAACGGTTTATTTTAATTTTTTTTTTTTTTTTAGATTACTCGATCTGCTTCTTTTCTATGTCATTTACCAGTTCAAGAAACTTGTTACATTGGAACCTAGCTTGTGTCAAATGCTCGGGAAGACCATTCAGGGTGTCGGAAGAGCTCAATGACTTCATTGACTTTTTCTAGGTCCTTGGGTGACAGGGAACCTCAACCCGTTCGCTTCTTGCTGCAGTAAGTGATTGCAGCCTCAACTAGCAAAGCAGCAAACCGTCACAGAAAGGGTACTGGGATAGGAAATGTATATTGACCATATTGCAATTGACACTAGCGGAGTTCTAACTCTATATTGAAATACATCATTTATTATTCACAGTGAAGAAATAATTTTGAAACTTTATTGCTTTACTGAAAGGAGTGAAACTGAATCTTGCGTTTGTTAGTCCCTTGCTAACTTGTAGATCGAATAAGGTTTTATAGTTATACATCCAAACAATTACATAGTACAGATCCGCATGGGTAGTTACTATCAAATGTATTCGCGGGCTTGGTATGGGATCTTCGTAATATCCAGAAAAATATTTGACTTATACAAATAATCACAAGAATAAATATTACTTTGTAAGTAATGGCATGTAACGTTAGGCCTGTTATATAATAAGATGACCCACAAGCATGGTGATATTGAGACTGGTGCTAGATAATTCAAAAGTCGATAAATAGTTCAATTTTTGTACTACTTTCGTGTATTCCAATTTCCAGTACATATTATTAGTTTCAAAATTTAGTAGGTTTCATGAACCTACTCGTGTGACGTTCATATAAGCTGATAGATTGTATAATATATTTTGCACACTAACTATCCAACTTATATTTTAATTCACTCAATATAAGAACAATTTCTACAATTAAGAACTAATTGTAAGCAAAAGCTATTGGACATGATAGTCTGACCTTTTCACACAAAATTCAACATATTGATGGTCCATGTAATACTTATGTTGTAGCATGCGATATCTTAAACTATATTAGAGCACAATACTCGTATAATATGATAATCGAGTGTATAGTCATACTATAAAATAAACTAGTAAGTCTACAATCTATGTTTACATCTGAGCGAATCCGTATGATGGGCAAAACAAAATCTGTTGCTTTTCCCACTTGAGTCTCAAGAGTGAATGCTTGATTGCCTATCCATGAATGTTGATGATTATTGGAGCATTCAAATAAAATGTTTCCCCATATTCACTGTATATCGAATATTGATTATTAGTTCTCCCATGGTTATAAAATTGCAGAAATAAATATACATACACCTACACGCTGCAGCAATAAATATATAATTAAAAATAAATATAGTATAAGCTAAATAATAATAGATACATGCCTGCATGTTCGGACAGTTTCAAGAGAGCGTCTCCTCCAGCTGCAAATTGCCTACCAATCGTTTATTATTATAATAATTCAGCTACCGTAATAGGTATTACCAGCCAATTATGCAGTCGGCCTGACAATTCTCTAATTCTAGGGCATTTCCAGATTTGTGCAGGAACCACAGTATGATACAAATCAAGATGCTACTATTGTGATTTATTTGAAGTAAGAGTCAAAACGTTACTGGTACTTGTTTTACATTTTCATTAATAATTTGTAAACACCATGGTAAATTGCATATCGAGAGGGAAGATTTAATAAACTGAAAAATACAATCCTCTGTCATGGAACAATTTCGAAATGTTGATATATATACTATAAGCTGCTGTTAGAAATTATAGTGTCCATGATTCAATTACTTTTATTTCTCGTGAATAATTTAACTAAGAAATTCATACGAATATAATAAAAGCAGTAAACATCCTCAAAGATTGGACTGCAGCAAATACCGGTTTGCCATGTTTTTCGTCACAACAAACTTTATCGTGTTCGTAGAACTATTTCTTTAATTATGCCTTTGTTATCCCAAATTATGTCATACTTATACAGTTATTACTAAATTTTTGTTGTTTCATATCTCAGCGCTTTTTTTCTCTTGTATTCATAACAGATATATTACAACTCCTGTCATTTGGTATCTCAAAATATTTTATCGTGTTTGTATGTATATATTGTACATAGGTGAAATTATTACCTCTTACGATTTTATCAAACAGATTTTTGAATAATAGTTATACGTAATCTAGATAATGTTGCGAACAACTACTCCTTTCGCCTCGGCCTTTATATCACACGCGGCCAGGAAATCCAACTTTCGGGCCTAGGGTCGTAATGTACTATTAATAATCAGAAGAAAACATAAATACACGGTTGAATTAAACAGCGGCAGACAATAACGAGCTGAAAGCAATAGGGCAACGTATGTTCTACAAATATACGTTGTGTATATTTTTTTTAGTATTTTTTTAATTCTGAACCTAATTCGTTCATTCTCAAAAAATATATTCTGCATTCTTTCAAATGTACTCCACAATTTGCTAACGATATCTGAAGGTTTGAAGATTTGTCAGGAGCCATAAAATTAAAAGTGGGTAAGTTGACTTCCGTTGTTAATGCATATTATCATTCAACTGGCTACCCTAAAATTTCCTATCGATACCGGTCAATAAGTTATAAGCTGATGATCAGATACTAAATCATGACGACGAACAATACAGCAATAAGATCATGCTACGAAGCGAGTATAACACAACAGTTTTCTTACCTAAGTGTAGTTGATGTGTTTCTATTTTTCTAAGTATAATTTTTTTTAGCAATTTTTTCCGTGCTTTAAGGTTGTTTATGTAGTACCTAGTGATAGCTACATTCAAATAAATTGCATAAGCTTTTGTCATTTTTTTTCTATTACTCCTGCATTTTCTATCTATTTTTTATTTTTTTATTTTTTTAAATATTTCTTAATAATTTCTGCTGAACACCTAGCGGTCAATTAACACCAGTTTCTGATTTTCAAATACGACAATTAGTTAGTAGGACAGAATGCCCATGACAGTAAGAGTGAACAATTGTGAACATAAGGGAACAATTACCTAGATATAGAACAACGGGGTACTGAAAATTATTGCGTTGTCAGGGTAATGCTTCACGCATTGTTGTGGTAAGTACAATCATGAGAAGACTCGTACTTCCTAGCTGACGTTAATACTTGTCAGTGGTGGCATTGCAAGGAATACAGTGATACACTTTTGGTGTGCATAAGGCTTGCTATAATACTCACTCGCATAAACCCGATGCATTATCATTTACTATACCTTTTAATAATTCTATGCCGCCCTTATATATCCTGTGACTACAGTGTCCAAATTTCATCCATTAACCTTGTAGATGGAAGTGCCTGGGTTACTATAAATTAGAGACCTTAATTGCCATTAAATATACCCAACTGGCTTACAATTCTTGAACACAATAAGTTAAGTTTAAAGCTAACTTACAATTCTGTGAAACCCAGTTTACAATGGAACACGTACTTGTCATAGATACAATACACTTTAATAACGATGAGCGAACGCATGAATATTATTTCCAAGTATGGCGTCTGTACAGCGCATGTGTCCCATTGTAAACCAGACTTTATTTATTATATGCCTGGCTTATTGGATTATAGTCTGTGTAGTCAGAAGGGTTATATTTTAATCCAATACACCAGGAGTACAATACTATTTGTTACTGTTGACTATGCTACTATATAGATGATAATCGATCAAGACATTTCAAGTATTTAAATTATAAATAACAATTCGCTAATCAACTCCGGTGACATGCATAAAAAGTAAATATAAGGCAAGGCTGGCCTTTTGCACGTCTACACATTCGTTTACTCATCTGCGTCGTTTCTTTTTCGACCTCCCCTTTTTAGCAGTTGTACAACCATTTCCAGGACCCTTGTCAATATTTTCCTTTGACGAGTTTTCTTCCTCTGTATCCATCATATTACTATTTACGTTCGTATCATCGGACGAATTTAAAGAGTCGACAGCTGCAGGTTCTGGATCAATATCATTTTCTTTTGAAGGTGATACTTCTGCTTCACGTGAAGGTTCTTTCGAGGAACGACCTGATGAAGATGAGTGGTCCCCAGCTTGTACCAATGTTGCTACAGACTCACTTTTGCTAATTATATACGACTTGTCGTCACTGTCGAACAACAATGACAATTCCGAATCTTCTGCGAGATTTTGGTCACAATCTAAAGATTGCGCTGGGTAGTCGCACTTCAGGGTATCTTTTTCGCGAGTAGATAAAAACGGAACAGAGTCAGAGAATTCTAACTCCATAGATTCATTGACTTTTTCTCTGAATTGGTCTTTAATATCTCTGTGAACTCTAGTATCCTTACACTTTTGCAAGCGATCATCTTGTACAGCTGTATATCTCCTGCATCCATCTAAAATCTCGTTGACTTCATTTCCTGAAATTGGTTTAAAATAAGTACTGGGAAATTGAGAAAATTCATTAGATGCACAATTAGATCTCAACTGTTTGTATTTACCAGGAGTCAAGATTGGTTTCGGACATTCTTCAGTTTCATTATCCTCATCAAATGTCTTATTAACGTTCTTGAGTCTATCTCCTGGGAATGTGGGTTGATTAATCGAAATTGGTTCCATTCGCTGGAGCATCTTCGATTCAAGATCAATTTCTTTTTCTGCATCTCCAGATCTCTCACAAATTCCAGAGCTTAATTTATCTCTACTTTTTTTCACAACAGAGCTCCATGAGCTTGCAGGGTTCCGTTCTTCGCTTTGTGCTGCACTAGAAATCTCAGGCGGCTCGTGTTGTTGTATTTCTGTCTCGAGCAATTTGAGTTTAGACAAACTCAGAGGACTAGGATTAAGTGCACCGTCTCCGCTTGTATCGCAATGAGTGATCTTCTTTAATTTCCGTGATTTTTTTGGTCGACCCAGCAAGATTTCAGGTCTAAATTCAGAGACTCTACAATCACCGCTACTGACGTGACTTGCATCAATTTCACATCGAGCCTCAGCTCTTCGCAAGGCATCAATATCAATGATTTCAATATTACTCAAAGATGTAGCTTCGTTGGACATCAGTTTTCCATCCCTATGTGCAAAGCGTCGGGAGGGTGCAGGCGCACCTGTTGCTTTATCGACGCACCCATCCATGTCCTCAGTTACAACGTTTCCTGGTGGTTTATTTCTTTTGCTGCTAACATAATCATCAGGGCATTCGTCTAATGCAGTCTCATTTTTTTCCACAGTATTGGAAACAACAACGACCAGAACGTCATCTTTTTTTTTTCGGTTTTTGGTGGTCTTGACCCTTTCCTTCCCCTTATTTACATCTGGATTGGATTCAACTACTTCTTCCGCATCCAAAACTTTTGCAAGTACCTTTGGGTAGATCCGATCAGCTTCATTTCTGAGGAAAACTTGCTGCCCCGCACACTCGTCTTCAATTGTGATTTCAGATCGTTTGTGTACATCAGTCTCCAGTGTAACATAATTTCCTTCTGAACACGTACCATCCTCACAGACCCTGGGAGAAGTTGCAGATTGATGTGCAATAGCTTTTCGGGATTTCCCAAGTTTAATGCACTCAGCGTCAGATCCAGTTCCTGTTGTATCAAATTGATGCTTTTGTTGAACTCGTCTTGAATAATCTTCTGATATTTCTGAAGAATGTATGTGTTCC
The DNA here is from genome assembly GCF_021155785.1 of Neodiprion fabricii. NCBI lineage: Eukaryota > Metazoa > Arthropoda > Insecta > Hymenoptera > Diprionidae > Neodiprion > Neodiprion fabricii. The sequence goes on from NC_060244.1 coordinate 2,980,071, forward strand.
ATATCATCGTCAGAAGATGTAGCTTTGCTTGAATTTCTCTCTCGCTTCGTTAGTAAATCGTTACATTTTGTCGTTGGGCTTTTACCAGGATTATTCGCCGTTTCAAAGTCTTGTATTTTACTTGGCATGATTTGGAATGCCAGATCTAGTGTTACTTCGGACGTGTCAATGTGCTCCAAATCTTCGTCTGAATGATTTGAAGATACACCGTCTTTGTATTCGTTTTTCTCTAAAATCGAATATTCACTAACGTCATTGATATGCAATACCTGATCAGAAAATGATTTTTCCACAGTATGATTCTGTCTTGATGTACCGCTGTCTGACTGACAAAGTTTATCATTTGCACAGGAGCCAAATTCATTTACAGAAGTTGAATCTGTAGCTGGTAATGTTATCGCATGTATTTCTGAATCCTTGATAGTTTCAAATGACGACTCGAATCGGTCAACATCTTTGTGCTTATTCCTATTTTTTTTCTTGCTAAATTTCTCTTTAATTGGTAGTGATTTCTGAATACCTTTGGCCGTAGAGATATTGACTTTGTTTGTCTCGTCTTGTTGGTTGGATTGTAATGCTAAACATGACTTGTTCTCACTCTCATTTCTTTGTTTTGATTTTTTATCTTTATACTCTTTCTGGTCCTTGATTGAGGTCAAATCAAAAGATGAAGTTCCCGTGTGTAGACTAAAATTCTTTAGTTCTTTTGTATTGATTTGTCCTTCACCTGAATTTTTTGATGTAACACACTTAGTTTGTTCACGCACTGTGTTATCTAAGATAGGATTATTACTGTATTTGCTTGTACAGAGGGGATTTTGAACATGATTGCTTTCTTCGGAGGTTTCTTCATTATTATGAGTTCTTTCAGTTACTGTTTCCTTGTTGTCCGTGAAAACGACTGTATCTTCATCGTAGTTAACAACATATTTTGCCCTAGCAATTTGAGTCTCTTGCAGTTTCCATCGGGTGGATGTTGATCTTTGATTCCAAGGGTTTTCCTTAGCTTGAGTCATTGGGCTTGCTGGTATTTGACCAGCCTCAGCACATAAATTTAGAGTCATTTGAACGTCACTGAAAGTTCCGGCTTCGTCAAAGTTGACTGTATCTTTCGATCTTAGCTTCATTGCTTCTGCATATAGTGCTTTTTGTTCGACAACTTCTTTTATATCCTGACTGGCAAGTGAGTCAAGAGCTGAATCACTAGTTGTACGCATTTCAGCACAAATTTCTGTTAAATTTTTAACAGGTTGTGATTCCTGCTTAAAATCATCAAGTGATGCAGGACCCTCTTGTGCGCAAAGACTTCGGAGCGGCTCCAGGTTGTTGTCCATTTCATAATTATCACTGGAAACAATATCTTCCTCGTCGGCAGAGATAGTTATAACGGTGCCCAGAGGGTTGACAACTTTAGTGACGGGCTGTCCCATCCTTTCAACTACCACTCGCCTCCCTAGTAACAGAAAAAGCCATTGGCAGGTATCAATCGCAGCGATCTACCAAGTAAACTAATTGTTGCACGGAGTATAGAAAAGGAGGAAGTAAAATCAGACAAATTACCCATGAGTAATTAAACGAGTTTAAAACGAAGGATCAAAAGTCGACAGATTGGGGTTGAAAGGGGTGAATTTTTTCAGATACTCATATGACTGCATGCATACTAAAAAAGCTTTCAACAAATGATAATTTCCTTTACTGGTCTGCGCAGGTAGCTGCACATCGTCTGAACATACGTACGAGTACTAATGGTATACCTGGATCAACAACAGATGCTGACAGTCTCTTAATAGGAGAACGGTAAACGTTACAAGAGTCAGAATCAGGTTACTCGAGTATAGCGTATGCAAGTGCACTCTGGAGGAAATTAATATTTAAATAATTTCTACGATCTATAATAATGTCAAATATAATTCTACATTGAGACTTTGGCCTTGCATACGAGATTTGTAATAAAATGAGTGTGCAATAGCAAGAGATTCGTATAGTTTAGGTTGCGGACAAGGATTAAAAAGTTAATGCAAATAAAAAAAAGTATACATATGTTTCATAAACATATCATAGACCTTGCACTTTGGGTTAAGACTAACTTTTATGATTGGTTGTAAGTTTACAGCCAATTGTGAATTTCTTTATCTAGCTTGCAAAAACTGTTAAAGCGAAGGAGGGTCGACGTAATTTAAAAGTCATTGTTATCCGAGACGTAGTCATAAGCATTCCCGTCTTAATTTCAAAGAGAGTGTTATTTAATATTGTGGATGGTGTAAACGCATCTTTTGATGAACGAATGCAGTACACATGGCTAAAAATTTATCTGTGCAGGGTATCGGTTTTTTCTGCGACAAGCAAAGACATCAGGACGGGTGTAGGTAATTTGTACAATGTGTGTTAGCGATGGGCTTAAATTCATAAAGTATACCCGACGGGTGTAACTGAGATACCTGCCACTGGCCAGTTCTGTATATTATTTAGAACTTAAAATACTAATAATAATTATGTGCCACATGCAGCGTTTGAGGTCTACAAGTATGTATAGTTGTCCGTACACAATAACCGGGTGACAAACGATCGCCAAGCTATTAGTTGTGTATACACGCAAACCAATTATTTGCCAATTGGTGATTAGCGGATGACAAAAGTACACATATTCCTGAAATAAGATTGGTTACTATTAACTATTGCTCTGAACTTGGTGGCGGTTGAGACTGCGTTATGAAACAGAGAAGTTTTCAAAAATATTTTTTCCATATTTTCACCCGAGTGCATTTGCTCAGTGCCACTGAAAATGGTCGCCCCCACAAGCTCATTTATTCAACATTCATCTGCTCAAAGACAAGGGTTGAAAGTTATAAACATTGCCATTATCTAACATGGACTCAGATATTGTTATAGATATGGGCAACAATGTAGTCTGGTAGCAGCATTTGCTTGAAAATGTATCTAGAGCACTCAGTGAGGACAACTGAACCTATCGACAGAGAGGGACAGCAATATCTCCTTCTCTCTCACTCTGGCAGCACATTAGGAACTTGGGCATAACAGGATTGGTAATGTTTGTATTGTCTGTATTCCTGCTACTCGCAAGTCAGACAGAGATAATACGATGTTAGAAGAAAACCTAACTATTTCATAGTACTTTAAAGTAGTTCTATCTTCGTTGAGCATTGGCTTCAGTTGTTTCTACTGAATGCTCCATCTACGTTTATAAGTGTATGGGTAACAGTGACACAAATTAGTGAACGGTATAAAAAACGCTAATTATCAGCTATATTAACGTAAATTGTGAAAATGTGTAGATAACGTGTACAGTGCTGCCTTCATACTTCAGATTTTTAGAATTCAGACTTCCAAGAAGTAGCTGCGATTTATTGAATACTAAAGATTTCAAATGAGCCCACTTCTCCAACATAGAAGGTGAACTGCGAAAACTAAGAAAATCGAATACTAAATGTCTGTCTCTATTGAGATAGTACGTATACAATCATGTGAGAAGTTATAGTTTCCCCCCATGGACGAAAAGATAAGATAAGCAAGACTGTACAAATGTCCAAAATGGTATAAGTGAAACTTTTTCCAGATAATATCTAAAGACGATGTTATATGAATTAATCTGACAAATGTTTTCACCTCTCATAAATAAACATACGTCTCAAGTGTCCGGGGAGAGTTTTGTGCTCTTGTAAACCTACGTTAGGACAAAGCTTACCTGGAACACGGTGCGGCGTGGTGGCTGTTTCCAACATAGCTTCTGCTAAATCTTCTCGGAGTTGATTCTCTCCACCGCCAACGCTTATAGTATCATTTTCCAGTGAGTCTTCATAGGTTTCCAGGAACCTAGGTGACTGCTCGTAGCTGCCTGTAAACATGTATTTTTAACCATGCAATATTCAAATGCCAGACCTTAAGTTTTCACTAGATCAATTAAGATGAAAAATAATCTCACTCCATTATTCTACATTTTACAAGTGAAAGAAAAACCTCACAAGGTTCTATAAGTAAAAATAAGTTGAAGTGGAAAGAGTATTTGACTCACTTCCTGATCCGTCAATAACAACGGGAACCAATGGTCTTGTGGTAGTATGCGGCATGTTAACAGGATTAGACCGTGCAGGTCGCGATCCTGCTGTAACACCAACTTCCACAGCTTCTGCTTCGACTAGGTTCACTGCAACCCTAAATAAGTAGATGAGTTAATTTTTAATTATCTCAGTAATAAGGTTCAACAAGCTGCTATATTATTTCTATAATAGTGCTACATAGATTGCTAATTCGAAACATTACTAAACTTACCCACTGGGTGCATTGTACGTCTTAAAAATGAATTGCGGCCCCATCCATAATCTTCTGTGTGGTCCAGCGTGAGTTACGATCTCAACTTGACTCAGCCACTGATCTTCTATCGACTCTGTAGCAGGCTTACATTTTGGGGTTACAGGTATGCTAAGCAGTAGACTTGATCCCGGGAGCGGTGGTAATATTTCGAGTGAACTTGTGGATCTGAGTAACGGCCACTGCCCTTTGGCCTCGACATCTAACTCGATCGTAGTGTCGTCACAGACTTTTTCTTTTGGAATTCCTGCCAATCAAATTTTTTTTCATTTCAGCAGATTACATATAATCTATGAAACATTCACAGCACAAATTTTAAAAATTTTCTGTACCTGCCGCTGGTTTCGGTTCTAGGTCATATTGTATCATGTTGCCGTGACACGCCATTATGAACAACGAGTCAACGGAACGTTTGATCACTTTGTTTCCGGCATCTCTTTGGGCATAGAGCCATGCTCTTTGCGGTGCAAAACAACAACAGATTTTCAATGGTAAACTCCCACTGTCTTCAGATTGAAGGCGTTGTCTTTGCTGAGGTCTATTTGAAACATTAAAAGTAACAATGCTAATATTTATTTATACGTGGCTAGGCTAGGTTACTTTCTGTGACGTGGTAGTTTATGTTCAATATTTTAAGATCGCTGCAGACACACGATGATGGTTACTAACCCATCCCTGCCTCACCCCGCATAAAGTAATCGCTTATGGAGACATATCCAAAAGGGTACAGGGGGTTAAATTGTTATTATTATTGATATCATTATTATTATTGTTATTAATCCTATAAAGTAATAGCATTTTCATATAACGAATAATAATTACGTAATGATAATAATATTAATAACAACAACAAAAGTAACCACAATAATAACGATGAATTACTTCACTTCGCAATAATAACTATGTAACATCAGGACGATAAATGATATTTGCATCCATTTGTACAATGAATACAGTCATTAGCAATAACGTCTGTAACAATATTCTTACCTGGGTAGAGGTTGGTTATTGACGTGATTCAACGTAGACGGTTGGCGTATCTGAGCAAGAGGATGAAGAATAGTTGGATGAGGGTACGGTGGTAGCCGAGGATTGGAATAAGGATAAACTGACACTGGAATCTCAGCGTGAGCTACCGGAGAATGAGATCTTGTGCCGTCGGCAGTCAATCCAGCACTTCTGTGAAATCTTGAGAGTCTGTTAACAACATGTGGAGTTGAATGGGTTCTAACACCGACAGGACCGCCATATGGTGCAACAGGGAAAACATGGGTTGTGCCACGAACAGTCGATACAGCTGCCCATCTTGCATCACTTGAAAACGTCATGTCCTATGATAAGAATACAACGAATTGAATGAATAACTTATTAAACAAATCTTCCGTTACTATATAAAAGTATGTAACTAGATTACGAGCGACACCCTTAACTGTACTGACATTACTTTCTAGGCATTTGAAATATTTTATAGATGTTCGAAAATGTTCGGACATTTGATCAAACAAAAAACAAAAGCAGCAGAAAATGACCGATTGAATTGACTTTTCCTTTCAGCGTCGTGATGTAAAATGAGTTGGTACACCGATTTGTAATAGTAACATACCTGTACTTTGGCAGTAGTATCACCTCTATGCAATACATAGAGATGATGAACAGCAGCCAATGTAGGTCCACCAGGATGCGGCTGTATCCGGAATATGTGGAAATCATGACCTCGACGATCAGCAGTCATGAGTAAAGCTCCCGTTAAATCAAACGTCATGGCTACTATCGCATCGCTATGAGCTGTGAAATGTGCTAGAACTGTTTCAATTGTTCCGTCATCCAACTCTTTATCTTCTTTGGCAGCTTGAAGATCAAGTATGGTCACAACACCTGGCTGGGTTGTATCAAAGCCAACACTATTGGGAGTTGACGGAGGCACCGAGTTTCCTAAGTAGAGGTAGCAGGAAGTTAACGTATAATAGATATTTTGTATAATTCTGTCCTAAGTTGATCAAAAACTGATTAAACGTCAGCTTCGAAAAACTACTAACACTATACAGCCTGTTTAGGTTTCTCATATATGTTTTTCAAATCAATAAATATCTGTGATTTCTGTGCCGAAAATTTGAAGCACTCAATAGGCCCACTGGTTTTTTTGCTTTCCATTTAACGCTGACACGCCACTATAGTACCGTGAGCCCTAACAGAAGCATTTTACCAAATGTATCTGATGTGTACGCAAGTTTTGTTGAGAAATTTCCTAAACAATTATGATATACCATTTAACGGTGGTCAAAAAGTTAATAGATATATACAAACAACTTTCCAACGTCTAAATATCAATCCTGATTACTTGCCTGTCAGGGTAGATGCTACAGTCTCGCCCAAACCCCTAAGTCCTTTTCCAAGCGATTTGGCAGCATGCAAGACAGTAGCAGTATAACTTTGTGTACCCTCTCCTTCGCTCCCTCCACTGCTCCGTCTTGCCGGTATTAATTTTTTTTCGCTGCAATTGTTATAGATACAATAATGTGTCGCAGTAGTAATAGTAATAGTATTTGAGATTAACACCATTCAACTTGACTTACCTGTACGCCAACCACCTTGTTCCAAGAGCTACAGGATTAGAATTAGGCCCAGGACTCAAATAACAAGTTGTAACTGTTAAAATATCTTCTAAATTTTTGGCATCAAAGACAGCAATTTTTTCTGAGAAAGTAACAATAACAGTTCTCCTATTGGCAAGCACGTCGTTGACAGGGTTTTTAAACTTGATGCTCTTCACTTGTTCTCCAGTTTTGAGAGAAATAAATCCGATATTGCAAAATTGCGGTCCTGGGCCAGCTGAATCACAGATGGAAACCAATGGTCTCTTAGAATAGAAAAGATCACTCTGCTCATTGCTTCCCTTGGGATTTGGGAGAAATCTTAAAGTGCGAACAACTCCTTGGCGCCAGGAAAGAACCTCGGTAGCTTCTCCAGATGCAGTTATCAACCATACCTGGAGTTTTAATATTCATTTCATGTAATAACTAAAGTCTAGGTCAAAAATTGATAAACATGCAGTAAACTTCGAACAGCATCATTGCCATGTACACAGAACTTGTTTTACGAGTAAATTTTTCACCTGTACACCAGTCCCATACCCAAGGACCAACAACAGCGGAGGTGTACTTGAACCTTCGTTATAGTCTGGATAAAGAATGGGGTCATTGACGTCAGCGTACTCAAACCTAGCCCATGTTATTGATTCCTTGTTGTCGACGGTTGGTGTCCCAGTATAGGCCTGAAAGGGAGAGCATCAAGTAATGTAACATCAATCCGGCTATACATTGAATTTTGGAACTTTCCATGCTTTATATGACTCGGAGGGAATTTCTGTGTTATTAATACACATAAATGCAGAATGTGTGGAGGTGAAGTTTCACAAGCTACCCAACGTGCTGTAAGATGGACTGACTTTTTCGTGCGAGTTGTCAATATGTAGGATATTAATCTTGTAAATTGAAGTAATAAATATACAAAATAAAATAAACCAACTTGAGGGACGATATCATTTATAATGCCAGCCACACTTTCAATAATCGACCGGTCGCTGACAGGCTGCGGTGATACCACTTGCGCTCCTTTGTGTATCCCTCGTCTCGGTGACTCAGCTGACATTTTGCCTTGTTGAAGTTACACCTTGATTCTGAAAGATAGGGTGATAATCCATTTTATTTGCAAGGGACAAACATAAGATGGACATAAGTCTACTAACGAGCGTAATCTGTAGTTGGCTATCTATTTTGTCTAGGACTCGTAATGCTATTCAATTTTACTTGAATTTTAATCTTCGTCACTTTATGTCGGGAGAGAAAAATAGAGCAATATTGCAAAAATATGATATTTAATTTTGAAAAATAGGATTCTGTAACAAAAAAAGTAAAATTCCTCAAATATTAAATACCATCAATTATAATTTTTGAAGATGCAATGTTATCGAAGAGTCGAACAAAGTTCAAACAGTTAAAGCCATATTGATAAGTGGCATCAATCAATTATCTTCTTAGTCAATCTTTCAGGGTTTGAAGTTAAATAATACAGAAGTGACAGAGGATTTTATAAAAACAAGTTACAATCAGAATGTCTGATGTTATTCGAAAAACGGAATGCAAATACAGTTCCGAGTATTAAGAATAAGTTGGGCCCTGACTTTATGGCAGGGGAACATCTATTTTACCACTTAATCATTGCGCAATTTGAGCACAGCTGCTGAACCAGCACTAGTACTCCAAGGTAGTAACTCAATTTTAACATTTCATGTAATTTTCTTTGTCTTCCGAAAATGTATCGTCAACGGGAGAAAGAAGAGAGAAAGGGTGAAAAAAGAAAAACAATGCAAATTCAAATGCTAGTATAGTTGCTGGAGTACAACAAAATTAATGGAATAATTTTAAGTTTGTTTTCATACATTTAACGCGATTGCAGTAGTCACACATTATGCGTAGGTGTAATACAACTCGGTAGAAGGTTGTTACGTGCAAGAGCGAAAAATAGATTCCTGTCACCACAACAAAGGCGATATTTTTGAAGCTGGGCTTTCTCAGCTGTTTCCCGATAAAGTGTTTATTTATGCCAAAATTAAATCCGATCACAGACGATCTGTACCGCGGTAGCAAAACTCGTTACAGTTTTACTTACATTAAAGTAAAATCTCCCACTCATCGTGCGGAGCGCAGCATCGTTCGTTCGTCCGTCCTTCCCAGTCCGTTCCGTCCAGGGTCTACTGCGTCATTTTGCAACTACTGACAGCTCTCTAGCTCGCAGCATCGATGTCACTACCACGTTCGACGACGAACCAAGCTGAACTTAATCCGATATTTTTTTAGTCTCTTATCGATATAATCACGTAGGGAAAAGGCAAGATCTGATCAAGTTCACGTTCACACTTACGTTCACTGCTCGAAATAATCACCAATCTCACCAAACAAAGCCAAATCACCCATTCGAACGTTTCAGGCGAGGCTCACCTATCAATTCTACTCGCCCAACGAAAACAATAATCAGCTGATTCGGCCATAGACCATTCAGTCCACTGATCGCATTTCGATCGTGTATTACCACAGACAGGCAATGTTGTTCTGCCCTTCTCTATTTTATCTGTTAGAAAGAGACCGCAGATTTACCGTTATCGACGAAACATGGGTTATTTTTAATAATGGTTGTCGGGTCTGGGGATAATTTTACTATCGTGCACTTACCGACGTCTTACGGGATCCGAATATAAAGTTCAGTCAGCATAGCAGAGTACTGCAATTTCCTCCTCCGCCCTTCAGAACCCCATAATATATGTTCTAAGGGCATCCCTAACAGATACGCTAAAATCCATAAGGCTAGGTTAATTCGTACATCTTCATCTTCAGTCCAGTCCGAACCATAGGTCTTTGACCCATAACAAGAATTTGAAGACTGTTACCCCTGAGTAAATTTTTGTGACCAGTACTCCGCGGGCTAGTGGACCTGAGGCCATAAGGAGCCGTGTTAGCGATCCGGTAACTTTCTTACCGAGATAAGCGTTTTTAACAGTCTTCAGTCAACGCTTTAGTCACCAAGTAGTCACGATCTATAGTGTAGCCCATGCTTTCACCGCCTCGGTTTTCAAAGTGTTTCAGACTGGACTTCGAAATATTTGTTAAAAATTTTAAATTGCGTCTCAGAGTGACAAGCGCATCATTCTGAAAGTAGAAATGTTAGATGCCCAAAGAATTTTCGAATAAAAACTCAAATTCCCTTCACCCATTACAGAGAAATTCAACATTTAAATTTTGCATGTGCCATTAAATCAAAGAGCTAATTGAAAGAGAAGAGTTGCAACCGAACTGTCGAGATATTTACTTGGTCTGTATGTGTATGAAAAACCGATCAAACGCGGAAGTAAAAGTTCCTGCTTTACAACGTCAACGTCTGAATATTTCCTGTGGTTCAACGACGTCAACAATCCCCGGAGAAGTTATATGAATAATCAATTCGATTTTTCAAAACAATGGGGGATCGGCCTCGAAATTCCGTTCACTTTCGGCTGAGCAATTTGTTCATTTTTATTAATTTCACAATATTCAGAGTGTTTGGAAAGCAAAATGTCCTCATGATAGTAGTTGATGATTTAAGGCCATCACTCGGCTGTTATGGAGATCCTAATGCCGTTACACCAAACATTGATCTTTTGGCAAAGAGAGGCGTGCTGTTTACTCGAGCATTCGCTCAGGTACCGGCATTTTATATACCTCAAATAGAAATAATTGGATGAAACAGAAAAGATACGTTGTAGCTATCCATTTTATGATTAATTTCAATTGCATTTCAAATTTCTCAGCAAGCGCTATGTGCTCCAAGCAGAAATTCTTTTTTAACCGGCCGGAGGCCAGACACACTCAAACTTTATGACTTCTACAGCTATTGGCGGGATACAATTGGAAATTTTTCTACTTTGCCGCAACATTTGAAAAGTCATGGTTATACTACCATGTCAATCGGAAAAGTCTTTCACCCAGGTAAATGTTTATTCCGAATCACCATAGCATCACACATGCTCTTATTGAGAAAAATAAACCCATGAGTTTCACATCTATTGAATTGTTCTCATATCAATAGAACCTGATTTTCCATGTAGGATCAAGTTCTAATGGATCAGATGATTTTCCGTATTCTTGGTCTGAGAAACCATTTCATCCATACACAGATCGTTACAAAGATGCACGATTATGCCAAACTACATCAAACTCAACACCTGCCTGCAATATCGTAACGCATTTGCTGTAAAAGTGTAAAAAATTAATTGTTCAACCTTAAATATTGAAACCCTTCATATTTACATGTTAATAGGTCTGCCCTGTGTATGTTCCTCATATGCCTAATCAAACACTACCAGATATAGAGACATTAAGAGCAGCGAAATCATTTCTATTCAAACATCGTGGAGATAAGAAACCTTTCTTCCTTGCGGTTGGCTTTCAAAAACCTCACATTCCACTGAAATATCCACAAAAATGTCTTGGTGTGCAGAATTTTCTTTTCTTTCATCATATGTACCGTAATATATGCAGATATCATGTAAATAATTGTTTTTTGTGTGCAGAGCATCATCCACTAGAAAAGTTTGATGTACCTGATAACTACAAGTGGTCAGAGAATGTGAGTTACGCAGCCTACAACCCTTGGCTGGATCTTCGAAAACGTGATGATGTAAAAAAACTTGATCTCAAATTTCCATTTCAAAAAATACCACGTGCGTGTGATAACTTTTAGTTATTTTTTCTGCTTTGCAAATGTCAAGAAACGAAAGATGGAATAGACTCCAACATATGGCTTACAGGAGTTAGATTTGTGTGAATTTATTATAGGCTACTATGCAAAGTTGATCATCCAATCCTACTATGCTGCAGTAACTTACGTTGATGACTTGATTGGATTACTTTTGAAACAACTAGCCGTTTATAACATAGAGCGGTTCACAACTGTAGTTCTTATATCTGATCACGGTAATTGTTGTCAATACTTTTATACTTTGCCAACATGAACAGTCCATTTCTCAGTGGACTATATAAATCGATAAGAAATACATTTGACAATGAGTCATAATGTTAGTGGCTTCATCTTATTGATAGGCTGGTCACTGGGTGAACATGGGGAATGGGCAAAATACAGTAATTTTGAAGTAGCCCTGAGAGTTCCTGTTATAATTACCATTCCTCAGGTGACGTTTGATCCATGGATTGAGAGCAGCTATGCAACAAAAAATTTTACGCTACCCCAGAATTCAGACTGTAGTCCAAAGATGGGATGCATCGAAAACAGGTATAATATAGTGCCGAGTACAGAAATGTTCGCCTTTGCATGTGCTGTATTACTTATGAACTCAGAGTAAGGTTTGAATATTGATTAGAAATTGATAAACTGAAATATTTATGTTTTGTCTTGCATCACTGAAGGTATCGGAAGAAGGGTTATGTTATGTCAGATGCTATGATAGAATTGGTAGATATTTTTCCAACAATAGCTGACTTAACAAATCTGCCAATACCGTTATGCATCGATGACAAGGATTATCGACACAAGTACAAGAGCAACTCTACATCGATGTCTTCTAATCTTTGCAGTGAAGGTGTCAGCTTCTTACCTGTCATTTATGCAATTATGTATGAGAAGGTGCAAATGCCATGACTATTATTAATCTTTGATACTTTGCTTACGTGATTCACTATTTATTTGAACCAGCTCATCTTTGAGGGCACCAGATTAATAATTATTCATCAGTGAGATTGGACAGAGTGCCATAGGTTTGCAGTGGCTGTAACAAAAAACAAAAGAAAAAAAAGACATGGACAAGAGTAGAAAGCCCGTCGCTTGTTGCTCACTTTGTTGATAGTTTTGTGTCTTATAGATCATTCCATGGAAGAAAGCTGTCTTTAGTCAATACCCTCGGCCAGGTGTAGTACCCACACGAAATCCAAACAGTGACGAACCACGTTTAAGCGAAATAACTATTATGGGTTACACAATTCGAACAAAGGAATATCGGTATACTGCATGGGCATCATTCAATAGTAGCATTGTGAAAACTGATTGGAGTACGATAATTGCTGAAGAGTTATACTATCACAAATTTGATGTTGAAGAAAATTTGAATTTAAGTACTATACCAGAATTTTCACGGATAAAAAATAAACTTAGGAACCAACTGAAAAATGGTTGGAGAAAAGCTCTGCCACAACGATATAAAAATTGAGGTGAATGAATAATACACAAGAAATGTTTCAAATTATTGGTTCCTTTGCGTGTGGAGCTCTTGTGTGTAATGTCCCTAGACTTTGTATAAACTAAAATGAACAACCTAAGAAAGATCTACAGAAAGCGTGAGCTTTTATAACATGTATGACAGAGAAATACATAATATACGGAATACATTGTATTATTGTGTGAAAATTTAATTTGTTTCACTTCGAATATTCGAATTATAAGAGGCGGTCACTACGAATGGTATTCATTTAGTATCATACTTGCTTGGAGGTACTACACTTACATCATGTAACAATGAAGCAACGGTTAATCGTTATACTGAATTGCTTGAATTGGAATTAAAAAATCTAGATTATTATTTTATTGCAACGAAATATTTAAGGAGTAATATGTGTACCTATAACCTGATATGGCGATATTTATTCACGTTCTGCAGAATAATCGCCGAAACACAAAATAATGTTCGTACGAAATTTCAAAAATTTTATGTTGCATAGACAGATAGATCGACTGCCAAAGTTTTTTTTTCATTCCATGCGTTTATAGTTGTCTTTTTTGAAAGAATTGTCTAGTTTTCAAATCACTCCTCTTGTTTCTTACTCATTTCAGCTGGTGCTGAAACTGGGGTTGCTTGAACGGACGAAGATGGTGCTATCCCAACTGCCGATGGGGGTGTCGTTGGTACCTGAAAACAAGAGCAGTTACGTTTAGCTGTAGTTGTTTATCATCATTTATTACCGTACCGTTCCGAATATGAGTCGGAGGTTTTTGTCGTTGACAGCACCCGCGAAAACTATCGTCCGATACGCGAACGCGTCTTATGTGCGGATGACTAAGAAAAATATCTTGAAATACTGTCTTAGAATTGGGGGTTGGCTTATACTCGGAACAATATGGTCATTATGAGTAGGACAGAATATATGATTAATTTTAGGCAGGTATGTACTAAAGGAAGGTAATGAAAGAATAATAAAGCAATAATCGTTTGAAGTAAATGGAATCGAACTAATAAATACAAATTTTACCTCTATAACATCGTTGTCTTCTATGTGTAAATCAACTACTGGCGGTGTTCTTGTCACAGGGGTGGAAGTACCTATTCTGACATTGCCATATTGTTTTGCATAGTTTGCTTGTTGATCGCGTTGCATGAGTAGCTGTTGCTGTTTTTGCTGTTGTTGTAAAGCATATTGTTGCTGCGCTGGGATCTATGAACAAGAAAAACGATAGATTATCGGCTTTTAAACACAAGGATTCATTTTGATTTCTTGCTTACTTACCATCATGTTTGAGTCAACATAGCTTGTTGTCCCAAGGTTACTCACAGTCGGGTAATGGAAGTTCTGTAACAATACAAATAGTTATGAACTTATCAAACTATGATAGTAGCGTTTTTAGAGGAAATCTCTTACAGATGCTGCTAAGTGTTGTCGTCTGATGGTTTCATTCTCCAAGTATGTATACATTTCCATAATCGCACGTGTTGTTATCGCTGTCTGAGCTTCTGGAGTCTCATTGGGATACTAGGCATAAACAAATTATTGCGTTATAATCTGTTATGGCTATATAATCTATAAGATTTGGCTAGTTAATTATCTCATGATTTATATCATATACTCTGCACCTGGTTGTGCCATCTCAATGGCAACTAAATAGCAACAATAATTTGTTGATGATTATTAGTTAGGAAAATTACTTTGATATCCAACAATTATACTTACATCTTTTCGAATCAAAGCTTGGAGATTTTCGATATTAATTCCTGAATACATTGCTCGGTTAGCAACCTCGGCCGGATTTAAACGAAGCATTTCGTTGTACTGCTGTTGCAGGATTAGATTTTGATTATGGGGGTTGTGCATCAACACCTTTCGTCCTGTACGTTCATCTTCATACTCTTTCCATGCTTCCTTGCGCTCCTCCTCATCTAACTCTTCTTCTGCCTGTAACATGAAGTTTTTCTCTCTATATTTTCGTAACTCGTCGCATAAAACTCTTCTTTGGTGTTCAGTGTTCATCCACCAGTGTTCGGTGCCACTAGTGGAGGGCACTGCACTATTTCGCAACACAATTCGTCGTGAGCTGTCACTGTTAGCACTGACAAGTGTAAAGTGGCGAATTGTAAAGTGAAAATAGTTGCAGGGTATAGCTCCTTACTGCAGGGATCGGTTGTCAAGCGTTGGATCTTTCAAGATCATGCACTTATCAAATGAAAAATCTTAACCATTATAATAGATATGTATGTACGTTTACAATCCAAATTCAATAATGAAGATGCAGAGGTGTATGCACCATCTGATTTCCTGTTGTGATCTCTGGAATTCAGGTTCAAAATCCTGAACAATGTGGTCTTACCTTATTTTCCAGTAGAGAATCGTGTTCATGAAACGTTTCTATCCTGTCTTCGTATTTCCGAAAAATTTCTGCCAATAATCTGTCCTTCGGCAAGTTAAGTGTAGGCTTGTCTTTATTAGTTTTAGGTTCGAATTGATACAATTCAGCTAAGTCGTGGTTACTGTAATGTCGTTCAATTTGCTGTTCATCGACCACCCGACAAGATAAAGAGAGCTTTGTCACCTGTCTATTATAAATTTTTTCCTCCATAGTACCCTGGGCCAAGAACCGATATACATAACAAGGCTTTTTCTGCCCGAATCTGTTTCAAAATTGAACCATAAAATATTATACAAATTGTACTGAAATGTGAAGGGTAAATTTAAATGTAGAAACAAATTTTCGACTTTTGTGCAATTTTCTCAGTATCGAAGGTCATCACTGGTGAAAAAATCGTCGACTGTCATACCAATGTTTCAGCTGAAAAACTACGAGGAGTAGTGTTTAACTGGACAACCACTTGCTGATAACCCGCAAGAACGACATGTTTTTGCATGGTTGTCTGTTTGAGTTTCCGATCTTTGCAGTTTTTCCTCCTCGTTACTGCGGAAGCAGCTGTAGAGGGAAACACCATTCCTCATAGTATTTTATAAAATAATTGCAAGATTCAGTACTGCAGTGGTACCTAAAGATCCTAACATGTAATATACCACAGGTTCTTTCTTTTCCTGTAAAGTTCCTGACATTAGTTATATTTCAGGTAAATTGCAGAGAGATTGACAGTTCTCAACCCAACTGTCGTTGTAGTTGACGACTGTTGGCCATTTCTACTGGGACATGAGCTGTTTTCATTTTTCATTCATATATTGCAATATAAGTACTCGCTTTGAATTTTTGTAAAAGAACATTGTTCCTCTCTTCCGGTTTTCATCTTGTAATCTATACCTGTTTTCTCTATTGTACAGAATAATTTTTTGGTTGTTCTATTTTTATAAATAAACATTTAGCTCTGTGCCCCCCCCCCCCCCCCCCCCTCCCTAATGGGTCGAAACGCCAGCACGGTTGACAATTTTTTCAATGACCTTGGATACCAAAAAGTTGAACTGCTGTCAACATAATTGTATGAATCTTACCTGTATATCCTGAATATGCTTTGTACATCATGCGAAGGATTCCAGCTGGCATCAAATATAATTACTCTGTTAGCAGCAGTCAAATTGATTCCGAGTCCGCCAGCTCTAGTAGATATCAAAAATAATCTGGCCCTGCTATTCTTAGGGTTGTTAAAAATTCTACAATATTGACTTCTATTTTCGGGTGCCGTTTGACCGTCGAGTCGAAAATAGTCCAAGCCCAGGGACCAGCTGCCGGTATGGCCGTCAATTAGCTCACTACATGTTCCTCTTTGAGTTTCATCGTCAATTTTATTGAGGAATTCTTCTATCAAGGATAGTGCGTACAATGACTGAGAGAAAACTAAACTGCAAGTTGAAACAAAGATAAATAGATAAATTTACGAATACACGGACAGGATCGTACGCATGTACATCCGAGTGAAATCGATTTTGACCCCTGTTGGTTTAGCAGTTTCGGCAGGCTCTTACCAATTGCATTGGCGGCATAAGTAACCAACGAGGCGTGCGTTACTCTAAAACTTAGGGGGGTCAAAATTAACTTTATTCAAATATCTACATAGGTTGATTCTGAAACTGAAGTAGTGTCTAGGCTGATAGTTAGGGATTCAAGTTGGTATTGCAGTACAAACCGATGGCGCCTTTACCTCTTGCCACTACTGGTCTGCAGTGCGATATCAACCTAAATCAGCACCCTAGATGCTACTTCTGTTTCAGAATCAATCCACATAGGTATACATATAGTGACCGAAATTAATTTTTGTAAGTTTAGATTTGGTGTTGAGATCTTTCATATCTCTAGGCAGAGCTGTTGCTTGGTTCACGGATGTTTATCAGGTATCCTTTGGTCAGATCTAGGAAATGCATAGATGCAAAACTCCTCAGCACCAAGTCAGACCCAACAAGAACTTTTCCGGCTCACCGTATTGTGCATAAATACTGGCTATTACTCATTGAGGATGTTTTAAATTCAGATAACACTGCAATAGCAACCTGACCAACTTAAACAACAAATGTATACGTACACCTTATCTCCAATTTGCTCGCACTCCTTTAAAATGGCAAACAATAGAACCAACTTGGAAGATATCCTCAAATCCTCGAAGTGTTCAGGCTCAACAAATTGACTCCACCATTCACCAGCCTGTGGTGCGTCCTCGTCCTCGGATTTGATTGTAATTTCATCTGGAGAACGAGCGAATAATAAAGGATTAAATTTTGTATTATTCATCAAAATCTCATTCAAACATAAAGTCTCATCCAAATTACAGTGTCATCAATTCAATTCCAACATTATTAATCAAATTATACCCAAATTTCAAAATGTAAATCAATGGAATGTCGATTAATCTTAATTGTATCTTTATCTACGATGCCACATGGATACTAATGTAAATAATCATATTCAGAGAAATTATTTTTCAACTTACCTAAAGGATTGGCCCTTGTACCACGCCTTGGCTTATCAGATTTCTCGTCACTGGAACCATGAGTAGATTGTATGTCACTGTCGGATGTAGTCGTTGATTTATCTTCACTTCCATCATCAAGAAAATCCCTCAATGACCCCTCAGAATCGCTCGCTTCCAAACGTTTCTTTTCATTCAGTTTTTCCACTTTCTCTGCATTCATACGCAAAACGATAGGGTGAGTCCATATTCGTTGAAGTGATTGGAAATCAGCGAATAAGGAAGTTCCTGCACCAACCTTTTTCCTATAAAATATTATAAGAACGCATATATATTGTTGGCAGACGAAATTTTGAGTGGATCTTTCAGTAGCGGGCGAGCACTGTTAGTGCGAGAGGGTAAAGAAACTTACCTTGAAAAATTATCCAAGTAGTACTCGTACAACTTGATTTGTATATCTGCCAATCTGACAGTGATCACATATTCTTGTTTCGGTGGTAGAAACGGTGTTAAGACAGAGTAGTCAAACCTTTGAACACTTCCCTCCAACATTTTGTGTAGCACGTGAGCGCGTTTTTTCATTAATTTCACGTCATATTCAGTTGAATCGTCAAATTGCCCGTTTGTTATAGGATTGACAAATCTATTCAAAAACTCTTTCTTTGTGCCAAGAAGATTCGGTTTCACAAACTGAACCATGCAGTGGTCTGCAATAAAGAAGCATTTAAAAAAATTTCTTGGGTCCTGAGTAACACTACCAGTACTTGTAAAATTTTTACATGTGTTGACAGAGCGATGCTGACAATTACTATAAAAACATTATTCCACATGAAATATTAGCAGATGCTTACATTCAACCAAATTATTCTGCAATGGTGTACCGGTAAGAACAATTCGTCGAAGAGTCTTAACTTTCCTCATAGCCTTACTCAAAGCTGTGTCCTCATTTTTGAGTAAATGACCTTCGTCGCAAACAATTAGATCAGGTCCGGGATCAACCAGACACTTTAAAATTCCCTCATGCATACTCTTGCGCATTTTCTTTGCTTTTTGGTTGCTCAAAATTCTGAACATTTCATATCCGAGAATTATTACACCTCCAGTACGTTGCCACTTTTCTAATTGACATCTTCTCTCAAAGTGTTTCTTCATTCTAAAAAGCGGAATAGGGGCTGGTTAACATAGAGATCATGGACATTTCGATGTTCATACTTACTTGGTCATCTCGTAGACCCTGACATCTTGGTCATTATTGATATCACCCAACCATTTTTTGAATTCGTTAACCCAATTCAAAACAGTGCTCAGTGGGCAGATCACCATAATTGTTTTGATACCAGTTTCGGGATGTGTGAGTAGAGTGTGAGCAAGGGTCACAACTTGGAAAGTCTTTCCTAATCCCATACAATGGGCAACAATGCAGCCTGAACCCTTGGTAGACTTTGTCCGTTCTAAAGATTCAAAACATGCGTCCCACATGAACTTAATACCCTGCGCCTGATGTGGTTTCAAACGCTTGACAAGATCTTCATGTACGCTGATCAACTCTTTCTTTGTTTCTTCATCAAAGTCGAGTACCAATTTATCTACCTTTGCTTCACGAGCCAACTTTATTTCATACATCTCGTTATACTGAAAAGTAATTAAAAAAATTTGGGAGCACTAAATAAAGTAGACATGGAAAAACTAAGTCAACTTTAAAATCGATGGAAATTGTCAAATGTACTAATGAATAAAGTATTTGATATATAACTTAATGTGTACGAAAGTAGTAATGAATAATTGTACTTGGACATCTATCAACTAGAATCATAGATCAAATTGAAAGTTTTTTTTTTTTTAAACTAAAATACTGTGACTTTTCTATTAAAAATAAATCCATATTAAATTGTATCGGACAGATTACCAGCTTGAATACCATTAGTCATAAGTACTTTACATTAGAATTTGGAACATAATTTTTGCAATAACTGCACCATATATCGTTCTGTAAACGCTCTTGGCGAGTAGAGAGAGTCAACAGAAGAAGAATGCCAGATCTGCATGGCTGATAGCTTCTTGTACAATGTGTATGGTAGCACATGCATACCTGGATCATTCTGAAGTCGATGTATTAGACTGTGCTTGTAAATAGAAGTTGAAAAATATTAAGAGTACACTTCATTGGCGTTTTCCAAAATGGAACAAAAAAAGTTGAACAGTTGTATTGCGGAATATCGGAATATTGTGAAATTTTCACTATTCTTTGATATAAATATTGAAATTGGTATTGCAAACTTACCAATTTTTGACGTTCTGCTATACGTTTCAATCTTTCCTCTTCTTCTTTACCCGCAATTTTCGTGACATCTGCCACCTGCTTGTCCTTTAAAACCTTGCGAATATTTTTCCTATGAAACTTTCCTTGTGTATCTTGCGAGTTTGTAGGCATGTCGCTATCGCTGTCAGAATCCATTTTCTTTATACGTTTCCTTTTTTGCTTAGTTCTGATGGAAGATATAAAATAGCGTAAATTTTACATTCATATCAAACAACTACTCTAAACAAGAATAATAAAGTGTGAACTGCAAACAGAATTGAACTTTACATCATTCAAATAATAGTAACTCAACGGCAATAATGAGTAGCTAGACATATATGTTCAATCAATGTTAATATGGCTCAAGGATTACGGTTTTTCATCCTGTTCAGATTCTGAATCTGAGTCAGAGTTTCGCGTATTCCTTTTAGTAAATCTTTTTTTTCTCAGCTGGGCAAACATTAGGTCTGAATCTTCAGATTCAGACCCTGATTTCTTCTTTTTTGCAGCGGTATCGTCTCCGTCATCGTCGCTCAGATCTGTTAATTTAACGGAATCTGAATCCGACCCCAACATTCTTCGTTTTGGTCTTTTTTTACGCTGAGTGATATTCTCTACTTCTGTATCCCTAAAAAAAAAATACGCATACATGGATTCATCAATTTAATTAAAGAAGGAACTTTAAAAAGATGAAGTTACCCTCGTTTGCAACCAAAGACGAATAACTGCACAAATACATTCGAACGAAATATTTTCATTAATTTTACAGGCCATACGATATACAGCGTCACTTATTCAGTGTTGAATACCGAGTGGGACTGATGCAGACATTCTACCTGGCGCCCGCATAAGTAGCTCTATCTCTCTCTCTCTCTCACTCGGGCCTCGTATTCAGCAAAGATTGAATGACCTTGTATATCACAAATAACATTCCATTTAAAAAGTTATACCTCTTTCCATCTTCTTCTTTAAGTTGAGATTTACGCCATTTCCTTTCCTCGCTGCTGCTGTCAGAATCTGTTAATCTCCAATGACGCTTAGCCAACAGATTTTTCATTTTCTGTAAACATATATTGCTTTTGCAGGTTGCGCGTGAAATACAAATTGTCAGGTTGAACGAAATTATCGAACAGAGTTAACGGAATACTAATGTACAGTAAAAGTTCAGTTATACGTTTTTTAAAGGATATAGTAATATAGACGTAGAAGTGATAATAACCTTGAAATGAAATACATAAATATTCCAAACCTTCATGATTGAAAAATAAAAAATGTATGATTTTCAGTGGTTTTATAGGTATCATCTTGTCATTTTATTCATGCTATCAAAATCGACTAATATTATCAATTAGAGCATTACATCGCAGCGGATGCTAGGTGAACCCTTCGAGAACATACTGAGCCATTCTGACCTATACCTTTTTCTTCTAAAACATTAATTTGTCAAAAGTTTCTTTTTTTTACTGATTTTTGTCATACGTATGACTTATATTTATACTTCTAAACTTCACTATCACATTCTACTATAGTGAAAGTATACCCCTGAATGTTTTCAAGTAGATCGAACTCGTACATTTGAAAAATTAACACATCAAAAGTGGGACAGGGTCATTTTGATCCAGACTGTTTTGCATGATTCAAAAATAGGCGTGTTCTTGTAGAGTAAAAGTTAATCTAGTGATGGTAAGTAAAGATCATCTTTCCGTAATGAAGCACTGACTTGATCTTGTCAGAACGTGCTTGGGATAGCATTAAGCATACAGGTCAAGGTGCGCCATTCAGCAGTAGAGATATACACGAAACATCAAAACGCGCACGCTAACTTGCGGCAGGCAAGTCAAACATCAAATCGAAAGATATAGGTATTACTGAGGTTTCTTGGTAGTTTGATCTAGGCTTTGGTATTTTGTAACATTTCATCCGCTTTACTCATATGAATTGTCAGCAGATGTAATTGTGCATTGTATGCATGGAATGCCTGAAAGAATTGACTTACTTTTTGTTCACGTTTTCTTTCGCTGTCGGAATTATCAGTGTCTTGTGAGTCAGCATTTTCTTCGTTAGTTGTATTCTTGTTGCCCTTCTCTGCATCGGATTCATTCTTATGGTCGCTCCCTGAATTTGCGGATTCTTCTACAAAGATAAACAATCTCTTGTATTTCATAAAGCATTGTATTTTATGTTACTTTGCGATACTCCTGATCAATGGTAGTGCTGGTAATGCAATAGAGTCCCCTGCTTTAACGACTACTGTATTTATTAGCTCATATTTATAAATAATTATTACATATATTAACGAATATGTAAAACGGAACTTCAACGTACGTTACACAGATGTCACATTTATAACGTCTTCAGCTTGCACTCTTCCGCGTTGTTCTGCTCTGTTCTACTGCACTGGAACAGTAATTACGCATGTAAAATACACGTAAAATTACTGTACCGGTACAGCAGAACAGAGGCTAGCTGAGCGAAGCAATGCAAGCTGAAAACGCTAATAGTAATGGCAAAATCAATATACTTACCACCGTCTGTTTTGTCCTTCTTTTTTTTGTCCTTTTTTGTCGTGTGTATTCTGTCATTATCCTTCACTATCTTCTCTTCTTCACTTTCCACATTAGCAAGTATCTCTGCGAAACAATTTGTTGCAGGAATATATTTGTTCTCTGGTTGAAATGCTTACATTACAATAATTGGAAGCGATAAAAATCAAACAAGTTTTTCATCAATGCTCATGAATTGTAATTTAAAGAGTAAAATTGACTCTCATTTGGAGTACAAGTAAATTTATTCATGACGACAACTCACCATGTTCAGAATCCGAACTCTGGATTAGGCGATCTTTGGCCAATTCGTTAGCCCTTGCCAAGGACTCGTCTTCTGTATTAGTATTCAGAATGACATTATTTTCATCAGACTCATTCTCGGAGAAGTTAATGACGTTTTCACCATTTTTAACTTTTTCCAAGTGATCCATCAGGGTTTCTTCCTTCTCCTGTATCTGGTTACATTTTGTTTTCTTCGCACGTCCCTTTGCCGATGATTTCGAGTTAGACGATTCGCTCGAGCTTGAGCTGTCGCTTTGATTGCATGCGCCTCTTTTACGTTTCTTGATATTATCCACATCAATCAAGCTGTATGGGGCAAATTATGACAACTTTTTAAGTAATACAGTCAACTAAGGAACTAAGTGGGTATAAAAGTGGCTTTGAAATATTAAAAGACAATTACAGGTTCTGTACAAGCTGTCAGGAACAATTGATTCGGCTAATATGTAGACATTGATTAGCATAGATCATTCTTTGTAAGCTTTGTTTATCTAAAAGATGATTGCTAGTTTGGTTAAGATAGAGTAGAAATTCAACCTCGATTTGCAAATCACTGTTAGTATAAATAATTATACGAAATAATTGCATATTACTTAAGACTAATACCACTGTTATCACTACAGCAAACCAGCTGAAGCTATCTCTCAATGATTATTACGAGAATTGGCATTATCAGAGTATCATAGAGAACACCTAATCTTCCAAATTTCTATCTTAGGCACCAGAAACTATAAGCGTAATTTTATCCTGAGGATCTGAAGTAAGAAGATAAAATAATGATCGAGATATTCTGCTTACGTATATGTGAATACCTTTTGAATTCCTGCCATTCTTGATGTTCCTTAGATTTACCAAGCAATTGCGTGAATTGCTCCAAGACTTTATTTTTTAATCTTCGAATTACGACTTGGCATGACATTTGTAATTTTTTGTCCCTCAGATAATAATAATTTTTTTCAATGCAAAATTTTTGTTTCTTAATTTTTGTACAGGTTGAATTTGTGCGGTCATCTTTGTAAATGGAGTTTGAATAGATTTCGTCCTGTTTTTCAGAAGACGGAGAATTTAAGTCATCCAAAGATGGAGACATAACTAATGCAATGTTATCATCGGAGTTTGTGGAACTGGAGTCAGATGATAATAAGAGTCGACTTTTAGCAAGATTATTCAACATGACAATATCAAGATCTTCATTCTCTAATTGAGGGCTATTCGACCTTCGATACTTGTTTTTGTTAATTGCAGTTACTCCATCATCTGTAGAATCTTGTTTCTCCGAGTAATTATTCCCATCTGAATTTAATCTCAAATCATGATCATCTGACTTTGAAGAAAGAGATGTACTGTCATCGAACTGTTCCGAGTCAGATTCCAGAATCTTTTTCTTAATCGCCTCTTCCGAATCGTTAACTGCTGCAGTCTGATCAAGTTCAGAAGGTATATCGTGCTTCAGGGATTCGATGTTTTCTTGTTCGACTTTATCAGAAACTTCATCAGACTCGTGTTCTACATTATTTGGTAATGGAATATTTGAGTCAACTCGATCAATCTCTTTATTCTCAAGTTGTTGTTGGACTTTTTCCAATGTACCAGATTCAGAATCTAAGTGTCGCAAACCATTGTTTTTTTCTTGATCAATTTCGTTCTGCCTCAATTCTCTCCCAGACAAATTTTCATTTATATTCGCATCAGCAATTTCATCAATTTCTGGTGTAACCATTTCAATAGAAGGTAACTCTTTAGGAGAATGAGCTGCTTGAGATAATGCAACTTCGTTATCATTTTCAACTTCCATTATAGTTTTGTTTTCACTTTCTTGAAGGTCGCTCATCTTTGCTAAAGAATCTGATTTACTTGCAACATAATTTGTATCTTGAGTGAAGACAAGTTCAGTCTCGCAATCGGACATATCATGCATATCTGTATTAGTATTCCTAGATGTATCGTGAATTAATGTTTCTGGCTCATAATCGAACAATTCTAGTGTAGTATCGCCGTCATCTGATTGTACGGCATCAGAACTATTCGCTTCCATTGTCGATTCATTTTCTTTACAGTGATCAGGCGATGTCATATCATTAAAATTGTCTTCAACTGATGAGTCTAATTGTTTGGTGTTCTTATTACAAACTTCAACCAACGGCTGTTGTGAACCACCTTTTTGTACTGAATAGTTAATAAGTTTCTCTTTGTTACCTTGTTCTTGATTTTCTGACAAGACCGAGATATTGTTGAATGTGTCGACAGATTGCAAAGATTCTTGTTGAATGCTAGGTGAAATTGCCACATTGTGTATTCCACTTTCATCAGAATTCAATTCGGCTGATTCGGTTATTTTGTTTTCAGATGTATTTGGTGATCGAGATTCTATCAAGCTTTCCATAAATATGGATTTTTTAGGTTTTTTGGCTGAAGCTCTATTCTCATCTTCTGAAAATATTTCGTTGCTGTCACATTCTGATATTACATCACAGTCTAGAGAATTTGGAAGTGTGTCGTTATTAACATTTCCATTTATATTCTCCACAACTTTAGCATTCACAGGATTTTGCATATCTTGTTCACTATTTGTCAAACTCTCGCAATCAGATTGTTTGTCAGAAACCGTAGATTTTCCTTTGACATTAGAAGACGATATATCACCCTTGGTGATATTTTTATGATTATCAGCAGGTTGTTGAGGCAACTCCGATAAAGTATGAACAGACTTATTGAAGGTGCTCAAATTTTCAACATCCAACTCATCTGAGCTCTGGCTCGTATCATCCACTGCCCCACCCGATTCAGAACATTCAATAATTTTGGAATTTCTACTAGCTTTTAAAACATTTATTTGTTTCGATGGCGAATCCTCTTCACTGCCTGTGGCAGCATTGGAATGATCCATATTCAATAGAATACTGCTCACGTTACAAGTATTACACCATGTACTATAAAATTCCATGAATTCTTCTACCCTACGACTCAATTCTCTCTGACAGCGGCTTACCGTTAATGCACATTTTAGTACAGTCTTTGAAACAGCTGACACTACTGTGAAATTGTTATTCAATTGCGTCTCAGAAATTTTACGAGCACCTACATGTAACGCTGCACCAAGTTTGTCCATTTCATCTATGAAGCTGTTTATGTGAGCTCTGATTACTCGTGCCTGACTCTTATTCACATATTCCTTGGTATTTGCAACTTTTGCATAGGTATGTTTCATGGATGCTTTTTTCATTCCCAAAAGTCGATTCTCATGACCTAATAAAAACGAAGTTTTTGAATTTTTTAATGCAGACGTATTTGTATTAGATTCTTGCTCTGATTTGTTATCCAAAAGTCGATCTGCCTCACTTTTTCTACATACCGATGTAGAAACTTTGCTGGCAATCTCAGCATTTTCGGAATCTCCTGTACAGTCGTTTTCAGAATCGAAGTACTGTTTACTTGGCCTAGTACATTCGCTGAAACTGTTCATATTTCTAGCAGTTTCACAAATTTTCGTCTTACTCCACCTAATTTTCTTTTCACTAATACTTGAGCATGAATCCTCAGAAGGGAACCTATCATGCTTACTATTTGAACCTTTTGGCTTGATAGATGCTAATTCAGTCGGTTTTATCACAGCTTCAAATTTATCGTAGAGTCGTTTTGAACTTACTATAGAATTTGGATTTACAATATTATTTGACTTTTTCTCACGAATATTCAAATCCTGGTTTCTTGAATTTTCATCCAAAACTTTTGAATTGTTTTGTCTCGAAGACTTGACAAATTCATTAGCCGACTCATGACCACTGGACTCTGAAAGTGATAGATTCCTCGAATTTCGTTCAGGTTTCGTAATTCTAGGCTGTTTCTGGGCCAGTTGACCCTTTTCTTTATTGCGATGGGAATAGCTGGACGTCGTGTTATTATGCTTAGTTTGATGTTGAGATTTTATTCTCGACAATTTATTTTTAAACCTAGAGTTGACATGAGTTTTCTGTCGTTTTTCTTCTTCCTCAAAATCAGTAGTTTCTTCATCACTGGAGAGTGATTTCATATGTTCTCTGTGTGTTTTAGTATATTTTTTATCTAACATAGCCTTTGTGTTATCGCCAGGCTTACGATATCTATTTTGTACATTTGAATTTTCATTGTTGGAGGAATCATCTGAACTGTTACAGATTCTTGCAAGGTTCTTCACCAGTTCATTCGTCTTAATAAAGCTACGTCTGTATCTCATATTACGATGTTTGGTCAATTTAGAGTTCTGAAAATCATTATTTAAATCCTCAGATAGGCTGTGGTCGGCATCTGATTTGGAGACCTCACCTCTAGTTGGCTTTTTATTGTGCTTCCTCCGTTTTCTGAAACACAGAAGTTCCAATCCTGTGTTACATTTGCATCTTTTCTCAGCTCCATTAGGAGACTAAATTTTTCAAATTTATGAAAACTTTCACTTTCCTCAAAAATTCTTCCCACTTTCTTGCTTTTGTATTATTATCTATCAGCTGGCTTTGAGGATTGCAGATTTTTGTAAACTGTTTTCACTGATGAGGATTTGCTCAGAACACTGCCAAAATTATCCAACAACATAAGGAGAGTAATTCAGAAGTTCAAAGGACCAAAGCAAGAAAACGAGAATCATGCACCAGTGCAACTAATTTTATGCCAGGGAAGGTTGTTTGCTATATAGGGTATTGATAAAAATGATTCGCATGCAATACGAAGACACAAACTAATTTCTAAAACAAGCATCTACTACCATTAGTAATATTAAGTAAAACTAATTTTTTTAAATTATTCGAACACTGCGGTTAACAAAGCAATATGCGTTGCATTGCAAAAGATCTAACGCGAACTAATCTTCAAATACTAGTTTCAAGAGGTTTTTCAATTACTAATAAAAATCATCGATGCTGTCATCTGCGATGAATGGCACCCAAAATTTACCTTTAACAAGTGAAATACAAGAAGCTAACATTCTTACAAGTTTGTCTTAAACCATTATGAATCCGTCATAGTCAAAGTCAGCGAATGGTGTGGTTTTTAAGCACCGATTGAAGTGTAGCACAAGGTCAAGGACGAGCAAATGTGTTTGATGTAATATTGGTATCCATTCTTATGTAAGGTTTGATGAACCAACCGAAACTGAATTGCTTAATCCATCTTCGAATGTAAAAACGAAATTATACCAGCCACATGCTTTCAACTAGTACACGCTGATCGTGAAGTGAATCACAGAATGCAGTAAAACTTACTATACTTTGCCCTTTGATGAGTAAAAATAATGCTTTCAGGCATTAAAATATAATACACATCAAGATTCATGGCGGTGAATCACCGTCAAGTACATATAATTTCAAAAAACTCACCTAGAATTTTCTCGGACAATGACCTCGCAGACAGCTCTCACTTCCCAAAGAGGCTTACAGTTACAGCGAAGACATTTCCAGTTATCTGCTTGAACTTCAGGCGAATTTTTTCCAACGTATCGTTCTATACAGTCCTAAAATCAGGTGACGCAAAGTGGTGAAATCAATTTCAAACTATGCTTCTATTAAAAATACTTAGTAAAATAATTGAAGTTTGCAATCAGCAGTTGAATGTTCTGATTCCTGTGATCCTACAATTAAATGGCAGTATGAAATAATGAGGTGAGTTGACTTACGTTGCATTTAATATGTTTGCCAAGAATGAGTCATTTTGACGTGCAGTCATCAAGCAGAGCATCGACGACATATTGCAGAAATAGAA
Source organism: Neodiprion fabricii (assembly GCF_021155785.1). Lineage (NCBI taxonomy): Eukaryota > Metazoa > Arthropoda > Insecta > Hymenoptera > Diprionidae > Neodiprion > Neodiprion fabricii. The sequence goes on from NC_060244.1 coordinate 3,008,890, forward strand.
AAATTCGTTTCCAAAAATAAATTGACAAAACTAAAAATGCACAGCATGTTATTTCAGAAAACGTGTTCTAGACTTACTGCATAAAATTGTACCGCCATTTAACTGCTGCAATGCTTTGTTACAAATAAGGATAATAGTACGTACATGACAAAAGCCATAGGGACATGGCTTGTTCCCACAAATATATAGCGCACCACCATTTCCGCACATGCGACAGTACTTGTCGTCACCATCTTCGTCCATACTAAAATCACCGTCGCCATAGAAGTTGCTGCATGTCTGTAACAAATTTAATAGCAAGAGTTGTGAATCACAGATACAAGATTCCAGAAAACTTGTCAACAAATCATCTATTGTGCATATGATTCTTGATTATTTCAAAAATTATCTTAGTTTCAAATGTATGTCTATTTCTTTTTCTCAGCCTTAAGTATCACCTTCTAAATTAAAAATCTTGGCTCAAGGCAAGTTTAGTAGGTATTAACTGGTAAATTTCCAAACATTAACACTTTCCTCACAATCTTCTGTAATTAATGACTTATATGTACTTACAGGCAAATTTCAACATACCTTGCACTGTAACGTCGTCATCAGCGGGTGGATAAACAGGCCACCTGGCTTGTCGAATTTCCCACTGAGATCTGTTCCACATGTTGCACAAATAAGCTGCTTACGTTCAATCGATTTAGAATCTGAAATGATCGAACATGAGCATCGGAATCGTAAATTGACAAGCACAACAATTTCTATTAGACCTATTGTTGGCCAATTAAGTTAATTTTGCAATAAGGATTGATTTATGGACATCAGGTAAGAAGGTGACAATGAATTGAATCTGATTATCATGACAATTGTATTTCGGTAAAGCATTCTCATTTAATTATTGTATTAGCTTTAAAAGCTTAAAAAAGTCTCGTAAATACTTGCTAAACGTGATATATATTCATAATAATTGTTTAGAATTTTTGAATGGAATCATGACAAGGCAAGCGGCAATATGACAATAAAGACGGACAATAATTTTCTTTGGACCCTCAAGTGCAATAATATCTATAAACCGACATGTACGATGTCTAAACCTTCGCGATGCATCCCCCAATATTAACGACCGTCCGTTCGAACGTTGAGAATAAGGTCACGTACCTTTGTAATTCTCGGCACGGTAGTCCGACTCCAGATCTGTCACGTCGATAGGCATTTAAGAACGGTAAGATAAAAAAAATCGATAGAAATCTGTAGAAAGTTAGTTGTTCGAAATCAATTGGTAATGAGAGAAGAATCGGCCAGAGAGTGAAAGTACTCGCGTCAAGCTTGTAAAGTCACGGATTTGACGTTTCAATACGTTTAAACATTTAACCGAATGCAAAATTCAGATATTTAGTAACGTTTCACCGGGTCCGACGCGTAAAATTACAGTACAGCCATATTATCTGGGTTTTCCGTTTTCAGAAATTTGACCCATGCTCTTAAGGCTGAAGAGATAATTCGCGCGCGGTTCTTCTGCGCTTGTAAGTTGTCTGTGGTTCTACGTAGTACGCCGTTCTTGTCCCACGACTCTCAGCGCAAGCTGCACAAGTCACAGCCATGCGCAGAGTATACATAGGCTGGCCACAGACATGATGTTGTAGTAGAAAATAAGGTGTGCTTCTGCGCAGCCATCTTCAAGAACCAATCGTGTGCCCCGACCGTATGACGGCCATCTTGGACTTTTAACCAATCGTATTCGAGATCCTTTCCCTGCCGGCAAAATTTCGTGACCAGTAGTCAACGGGTAAATGGATGTGGTTTCGATGAGCGGTGTTAACGATCCAGTAGCTTTTTTTTTAATGGGAATCTGTTATCATGCAATCCCGTAAGACACACGAAATCCTACTAGGGTAACAGTCTTTAACAGTCTTCAGTTAATTGCAGTATTTGCAATCAACGGGTCGGCGCAGAACAGGACGAAAATGTATGCAACCAAGGAGCACGCCTTATTTTCTTACAACATTTCCCAGTACTACTTCGTTTCCATTATTCCAACTTGAAATTCACCATTCCTAAGAGCGCGTACACCAAGAAGTCAAAGGGCGGTAGCAGAAGCTGGCGCGTTTACGCAAGGGTGCTGAATAGAGTTGGATTCGGATTAGAATTAGGCTTGCGTTTGCGAACCGAATGTTCATACAACTGCTCTCAATTTAAATGAAGAAGTGTAAATTACAATATATTATTTAAATAAAATTTGTGAAAAGTATTTTCTATTGCATCAAAATCTAGCCCGTCTTTGAGTCGACTGTAACCGGATGTAAATGCGCTCGTCGACACGCTAATATACCCCTATAACATGCTTTCCTAAATTCCAATGTCACAGGAAGAGCAAAGTGGACTGTAAACACAATGATAGTGTCAAAGATAACATTACCACGTGACAAAGAATATTAATGTGTTTACCATACGCTATTATTGCACCTTTATTTTTGAACATACACGCGTACCGATAAAAATGTCATACAATACATACTCTTAAAGTTAACAATAATGTTTTCATACAATATGAATAGTAAATCGACGTTACATTTTCGTAACGGTTCGATGAAATCTGGGTAAAATCAGTACTTTTGTCACGATAACGAGTTACAAATTTTTAAATACAGGTTACAAGAATTTTTAAATACGACAAATTGCTGATATTTAATCACTTTTGAAAGTTAAGCTGTACTCTCTTGAAAATATTCTGTTAAAAGTAGACAAAAGCATATAAACGCATACAAATGTATAGCGTTTCGATCTGCTTCAGATTATGTCCACATAGTTTTGTAAATTTTTTCTATACGCTTCCACCTGACACTGCTGTAATTTTTTTTAATAGGATCGAAGATACAGTTGATTTTAAAGAAACGCTACTCACAAAAGTATTAGCTGCATAAATATGCTTATTAGGTACTTGATGTACAACTCTTATCTTGTCTTATATTTAACCATTCATCCATGTAAAAGAAATCCACTATACTACATGATAGTGTCGAGTTACAAGCCTACAGTATATTTAATATTAATTGATGCAGGTTTGCGCCAATGATGTCACGTTGAGAACGTGTCGCAGGAACCATCTTGACCATTATTCCTAATGACGAAAAGTTATGAAATTAAGAGGTCAGCCTCAACAATGTCAATGTTGATAGTCACAGTCAATTGTTGCCTGCGGGAGTTTGTGCCGGTTTCAATTAAGAATACAGTTACCACACCCGAAAGTGAAGTTAGGATGGCACCATAACTTTACAAAAAAAAAAAAAAGAAAGCAAATCGAATGGGATACGTACTGAAAAAAAAAAAAAAAACTATAAAAATTCCTTATTTTATAAGACCCTAAGACCCTCAACCTGTTGTCAATAGTCAAAGATCTTTACACACCACAGTATAATACTTTGAACATTAACCAGCTTTTAGAGTATACTACAATAATTCATTTACATGCATACCTGTAGATCGTATTTGTTATTATCATTTATAGAATCTCCAATAGAGCATCAGTTCATTTATTTAGTGCCAACACATATGTCTATGTATCTGTCCTGACCATTCAAAAATTAGACAAAATAGTCAATCATATGATCCTGATGTAACATTTCATAGCCAAATTTGTTCAATCCTTTATACTATTTTGCCTTTGTGGGATATGTCCAATTGAAATTAGATGTATTTGGAGGAAAATTAGATTTATTTGCTATGCGTTGGATCCGTTGCTGTATTCAGGAGACTTTGAATTAATAGTAAGGTGTCAAATAATTAAGTCTATCCATCGTATTGTATTCTCTAATTTCTAAAGAATCAGCCGTGAGATTCTTTTTTAACAGTCTGTACTGGCGATTGATCCTCATCGCTTTCAGGATAGTCACTCGAATTAATCCTAATGTTGGCCTTAATGTCAGTCTTAAAGTTTAATTGTTGGAGAGTAACTTCATCATGGAACATTTGATTGGTGAATTGAAAGTTACTTCCACTTCCAGTCTTAGTGTTTGGATTGAAATTGCTGCCGTGAATCTCATTGAAATGTTTGTAGAGGGCCAAGGTTGTATTGAATTCCAATTCACACCCGAGAACCTTGCACCTGCCGAGTCAACACGAAATCAATGGGGGGATTCTAATCGAAATACTGTAAAAGTCTTGTGTAAAGTGCATCATTTAAGAACCTTACCGAAATATTTCAAGGCTCTTGGAAGTCGGAACCACGGGGGGCTTAGCATTAGCGTGATTATCCTGGTAATGTTTCCATAGAGCAGTGACATTGGTCACTTCAGCACCACATCCAGGCATTTTGCACCTAAAGTATCGTAATACAATCAATACGTATATAATTATTTTTAGCATTCAAAACTGAAGTATAGAACATGCAGGTGATTGTATAACATACACCAAGCATTGACAAGACAATCGCCTACAGAGACCTTGCATGAAACTAGCGTCAGCATCTATAATAGGCATACCTTGATCAACTGAAAGTTGATGAACCCTGTGATAGGATGGGTGTATCTTTCTTATCGAACGGTCAGAGCAGGTAAAGTTCATTAGCCAATCATGGATAAATGCTTTCCTATCAGTTGAGGTACTATTTACTGCAAGGCATTGCCATTTGTCTACATGCATGGTCTCTATAGATACATTAGTAATGCTCATTGCCAGAAACTTACAAGAAGAAGCTAACGGTGGAGGCTCTTCCAGACCGGGGTTTTAGTGGCTTGGTAGGTTTCACGTTGGTGGTACTAATGGCTAACTTGTGACTGTCTTGATGGTGTCGATAATGTGAAATATATTTGTACATCTTTCCGCAACCAGATATCTCACATTTATAAGATTCCTGTTTATTTCGTGACATTCTTTGCTTCTTTGGCATATACTCTTCGTCCTCTGAGCAATTACTATTTGTTTCGGTAATACTTTCTTCTATTGTTTGTGAGTCGCACTCAAACCCACTTCGAAAAACTTTCTCCAAATTACCCAAGTCTATTCTGTGGCATTGAGAATATGGCTGCACCGAAGATATATCACTCTTTGAGTTTTTTGTGATTGTTACTTCTTTGCTGACGAATACAACATTTTTACCCAAAGAATTTCCCGCATCTGACACATCGTCTGCATTTGAGGTGAGGGTATCGTATTTGGTCAAGAAATTTTCCTTAGCTATAGAGAGTTCTTCGGTCTTGAAAAACTTGGAATCATCCTGGAAACTTGATTCAGTTCTACACGAAAATTCCCCTAATTTTAATGGAAAATCTAATTTTTTGACAGGAGACTTGTATTCGTTTAAACTTGAAGTATATTTGAGATTTTCATCGCACTCCAACGACCCACTCTCTTCACGATTTTCTGCAGCATTTGTTGATACACTAATATTTTCTAGAGTGAATTCAAAGGTTGGTTGACCATCAACATTTTGTAGGTCACCCTTCACACTTTTGTTGCAAGCCTCTTCTTCATTCTTGGAAACTTCATCATCTACCATACCTTCCGGTCCCTCGAGACATATAATTTCGGGTTCGGTTGGTAATGTTGGCAGTTGCCTATGACAGGAATCAATATGCTCTTCCAAATTGTTGCTAGTCGCATGAAGGGAATTGCAGCTGGTATAAGGGCAAGCAAAGACATGTGTTTCATTGTTGTGCCATTCCTGGTAATGACGCCACATACTTCCAGGATCGGATAATTCCTCTCCACATCCTGGTTCGCGACAACTAAATGAGCAGATTGAAAACAGTTATCAGCCTCTTTTAACAACCATCCAACAAGTGATTTCACTCTTGAATGAAACTTCACTTAAAAAAAATAAATAAATAAATGATAACCGTACGATGCATGATTAGTTTTCACAAATTTCTATTGCCATCCCATGAAATTGTGACAATTGAGAGTGAGCAGATGCTAGATCAAGGTGTTACACTCACATGAATTTTATCTTCAAAGCTTCTAAAGCCTCGTGAGTTCGATATTCATCCCGATTGGTAAATACTTTTCCGCAACCATTTTGCTTGCACGTGTAAACATCCTGTAAATATTGATTTCAACGAGATAGGTCAAAATTTAAACACAATTTATTTATCACATTAATCTTAAAAAGAAAGCTATTAATGAATTTCTGTAGAAGAGAAGATGATGCTACAACGAGCATGCTACCCGTTTCAAAAGGGAGGTGAAAGCATTGTATTTTTCTATTCAAATATCAGCAGCCAAGCAAATTGTTTTTATTTAGAGGTCAATGAACCCTGGTGTGAACTTTGCATACCTTTTTCGGTGCTATATTTTCTATTGTTTGATTCCTTGAGACAAACCGGATAACACTGACTTCTGTTGGTCTGTCACAGGTCTCCGTACCTTGCCCCATCGTATTCAACGCCTTGATAAAGAATCATAATACATAGGTAGATAACAAACATAACATAACCTAGTATGATACAAGAGACATGGACGGAATGTCGATAGAATATACGTTGTGAAATAACGCGAGCTTAGGACTTTCGGGTATTCGCAATCATTATAATTGCAATATCAGACCAGCACTTACCGATCGGTTTTAAAATTCTTTACTCCGAGCAATTATTTCTTGAATTTCCTTTAACATGATTGTCAATAAAAACAATTTACTCGCGCCGTCGGCAGCACCCACGTACAAATTAGGAAGAAGTTAGAAGACCTGTCTTCGATGTTGTACAAGACTGGGATACGATTTGGTTCCAACATGCTGCTGCCGAAACCACTACCCACAGCGCTCATGTCTAGTAGAAGATCCCTATTTAAGGGCAGAGTGTCCTCTCTGATGCGGTCTTTGTGAACCTGGGCGAGTTTTCTATCTTAATTCTTACTCTAGCGAGGAAGACAGCTATGGTCTCGTAAATTGCACAATTCTAATATTGGCCACATGAATCACGATATCTAAGGGGTGCCGGTTTTTTTGAACAAGTGGCATCCCAAAGTATTGCCATACATAACCTTATTTCGAGGCTTTTCATGTACGAGTAGGCATCAAGTCCGTGGTAGGCATAGTGAAAACACTTTTTTTCAATTATCTATCTTCGTCTCAAATTGTCTATCCGTTCTAGTAACAGGCCATATCCTATTGAAGGATGATAGTCAAAAGAACAATGGGTACGAAGGTAAATACACTTACATCAACTTTATTATAACAACAAGATGTATTTGAACTTGGCGCCGAATTGATCAACGACTGCACACAGGCAGCTGCGTTACCAGTTTCTCCCACTCTTCTACCAGTCAAACGAAAGCTACGATCACCAAACCTAACGCCATCTAGCTCTAGCCAAAGTCCGCTATTCAATAGTCTGACACGCAGTTCCCCCATAAGGCTGGCTCTCTTTGTGCATTCATGCGCGCGCTCGCGTGTATATGTGTGCGTTGTGATTTGACCGTGTGTCGAATGTATCCTGGCGCAGCTGCATTTGAATCGATTCACGTACGCAGTGTGTTTCGTTTTGTGCTGTATTATCCTTGCTGTTGTACGTGCAAAGTATTCAACCGTCAAGTGATCAGCGCTAACGATTTAAATCACGGACAGTTTCACTCAGTGCGTAACAATAATTATACCATTGTGTCGATTCCTGCTTTCTTAATTCCTTTTATACCGCATTCTTCCAATTTAGGATAGTGTACTGTGTTTATCGTCACGACGCTATATCAGACGCGCCGAGTGCATCACCCTCGATGAGAGCGTCCTGCGAGAAACTTGACAAGTAAATAAATAGTGACTGACCACGATTTTCGTGGTAACCATCTAATTTATTTTTTTTCGACAATCGCGATATTTCAGTTAGTGTGATATTTAGGGCACTTTGACCAGTGCCTGAATTTCAGACAGCGCGTCACCGATCCGTCAACTCCCTATTTTCAACTGGACGTTACAAAGGTGAGAACTTGTAATTATTTATCCGGTGCTCAACTGCACTCTTATTTTTCCACCGCTTGCCGCTTTGTTTGCCCAGATATTTATTGTTTGTAATTCATTTCCTGTAGATTATGAATTTGCTTCGTCATATTTCGTATGCATACTTCCAATAGTTATAATAGTTCGCAGAAGAAAACAGTCCAATTGCAATTTATACTTTTGTCCGTATGAGTAAGGATCGTGACTGGAGGATGAGAAATTCAGGGATAATTATTGCAAATTTAGCGGTTATTCGAATACTTGTGCGTGAAATAAATACGATAATAAACCGTGCTATCTTGGACAGCAAAAATTATTCAGCCAACTTCTAGGACTCTGTTACCAATACAGTATCTCAGGCTGTTTATTGAATAATACGCATAGGTCATACATATATTTCTTGACGCTAAAAGCGGGGGTATTTCTTTGTTTAAAGTGTGCGAAAACGGGGATACGAATCTGACCGAGCAACGTTTTAAATCGTATCTTGAACAAACGTATTGCGTCCCTGACTCAGTCATTGCAAATAATGTTTATTGCGAATAATGATGAATAAAATCACGTCGCAACAAAACATGGATGACTGAAATGACCGACTTGTTGAACATTCACCGCTTCTACGATTTCGGTATTTACTTCACTTCCGACAGTGAGTTTGGAAAATGCGCGCAGTCATTCGCGACGAGGAGGGAGCTGTGCTTCCGTAAATGAATGAAGGAAAGAAAAAAAAAAACCAATCTCAAAAATTTAACAAAAAAAGAAACAGAGTTCCTCACTTTCTCAGAATTTTTCTTTCCAATTTTGGTAGGTATTAAAAACAAAAAAATTTTGTAAAAAAAATTCTAGAAACGTAATATCGTGTTGCGAATGTAAGCGTCCTGTGCTGCTAGGACCCATGGTGTAAGGGACCCTGTCTTTGGACGTGCATAACACGCCTGAACGGATCGATCTCTGCGAGCTGCTCATGGAATCATTGTGTGCGTGAGCATAATACGCGTGAATGTGTTGTGCGTGCACGTGTAACGTCTATCGTTCACAAAGGGTGCACCGCACATCTGGAAAGGACGCGTGCAGGGGATAGCTGGAGTACGAAGTCGGCGATGAAAAGCTTCCGCGCCTCAATCGCCTTGCCTGTGCATAGAGCAATGGTGCATGTATAGTATACTGTGTGAATACCTGTATACCAGCGGAAAATTCCTGCGTTTCAGAAAACTACAACGGTTGATTTTGAGCCTCAGGGACACTTGTAGATATACATGGAACATCCTTCGTCGCTGACGGTGATTCGTAGGAACTTTTGTATAACAGTATGTGCTATTAAACTTGCACATTTTCTGGTAATTTAAACCGTTATTGTCACGATAACAATTATTTAATATAAGTTTTTAATAACTGTAAGAAATAAGGTTTTTCTCAATGTAGCCTGTGCGAAATCCGGGAAACGTGCGAGATAATTATTTCAGAATATCTCGTGCTCTTTGGAGAGGAAATTGAGTATTCTTATCTATAAAATTCTGAAATAGCAGCCGGATTATTTTGACCGTATAACTTTGTCGCGCTATAATTTTCGACTGAACAGTACCGAAATTTGACGCGAGTCCAGGTTGGCTGAGCGTTTATACGGAATGTCCCATATCGAACATATAGTACGTAATTCGATTTCGTTGATGTGTCGCCGCAGAATCAAAGATGAGCCAACCCGGAGACGTCAAGACGACGGAAAAGAGCACGGACAAAAAAGAGATCGCTCACGAAGAGGAGGAAAGAGAGAAGATGCTGAACGCGGAGAACACGAGGCAAGACACCCCCGAGACGCAAGAGAACGCCGAGGAGCAACGGCCGAGGAAAAAGATACCAATCGGGGGAATAAAAATGCCGGGATTTTGCCGGACCAAGAGCAAGGAGCCCTGTAAGGTATCGTAAACTGTCGTTTCTACATATTAGGGGCGTACATTGAAGTGTCTCACATCCGCCTTCTGCCTGGTACAACCGTGTACACTTGGAATGACCAAAAATAATCGATTGAAAGATAAAAAAATTTTAACGTTCAAAAACTGTACGAAATAAGAATGTTGAAAAAAAATACCTAGTATATAGTTCGTTCCAAGAAATCTAAAAGAAAGGTTCAAAAGCAATAAAAAGGGGCGAGGATTGGCCGTCGTACGATTTGGTAGGTATATGGAAATCCCCATAAATGGGATCGACTCTGCTTGTGAATACAAATACGCGGCCACGTCAAAAAAACGCCCGAATGCATGCGTTAAATTCGATCGAGCGTGGTATAATATTGCATCCCCCCTAACTCCCCCGCAAAGAGAATAATTCCAACAACCGTTGACCGACGTGTTTCCTGTATCGCGCCAGGTGCACGAGGGCACTCTACTTTTTTTTCGGGCGTGGATATTATAGTGTACGTTTCGCCTCGCAAGATGTTATACAGAGTGAGGACGAACAGGTTTAGTTAGATATAGGAATTTCAAGGTGGTAGTAAAAATATATCTAAATGAAAATTCAAATTTTTGAACGATCAATGTCCAGGTATTATTTCAAAGACAGACTATGCAGTCCAATTGCCTGTGAGATATTACCAGCTTCTCTTCGGTTTCATTTCAGGACACCCTGTATATACCCAGAAACGAAAGGGCTTGTAGGCAGGTATACACCTACCATGTACTAGTCGGTTCGTTTTACCCTGGTCAGTGTCAACCGTATAACGCCATGTGCACTGCAGGTATACTGGCTGCTGCCATGTGCTGCATGGTTTCGTTACGGCCCGTGCAGCATCGGCTTGCAGCCGCCAGAAACCTAGAGCTGCATCAGCAATACATTAATAAATTCATAAAATACGAATAGGAATTTTTATATTTTTCATTTTCTTAACAAACTTTGGAGCATTTTTGTATTCAGTCCTATTATTAGTCAAAAGTGTTGCGTGTAAAGAGTGGCATATATGCGAATGGACAAAATAATAGTAATGCAACGAAATTTTTCAGCGATTTGAAATATATTGGTTGGAATACTTAGAAATATATGCGCAAAATGAACCAGTCCTCATCATTCTCTGCACGTCATATTTACAGACGAGACTTTTTCAACGGTTTTTGTCATCGTTCTGCAAGAGAATGTTTACCTTTCTTTAGTATTTTCGATTGTCTAGTAGTAGTAAAATGCGGCTATACCGAATAAGAACAACTTTTGTATAGCAAGTAGTGGAAATTGGCGAAAAATCTGTATCCGGCATTGAGGGACCAGTAATGCAAGCTTAAATGATAAAGTGGGTGTCAGTTCGAAAGTAAATTAAATTTTGTAACACATTTTCCGAATGAATACCTATCAGCAAACATTTCAGATTAAAAACAAAACAGCAGAACCGCATCATTTATTCAAAATAAGTTTATAGGCGCATGTGAAACTTAGAAAGTACATAAATTTCTACTGGTTCAAGCATCAATATTGACTGTCGACGATGCATGCACGCATACTGCCGCTAGTGGCACATTAAATTCTCTGCACCGCACGTACGGAACCATTCCAAGGAATCGGTTGTATAGTTTTGAGTTCAGCAAATAATAGCAGTGTCTGTTACTGGGTGCCATCCGGCGTTACAGAACTCTCCCATATGTAACCGGCATCGTTAGATCCCTAATTTCAAGAGTCTCGGAGAGGTTCCAGACCCTAGCTAAACTTGGACTTTTTTTTTATCTTCACTTATCTTTGAATACGTGTACCAGAACCAGAACCCCGAAGAACAGAAGGGCAAAGAGGACAATCGCACTCTGCGAGTGCGCCAGACGCAGTGCACTGCATCCTTCGAGGAGTTTCGTTGGATTTTTTTTCTCCGGGCTTCGCACCTGTAATTCGCATTTTTGCATACATTGGAGATATCACTTCGCCTTTGTCTACTAACAAGGCTTACTGCAGCGTACAATGTAATTCTTACGTGTAATCACATAGTTATGTGATCTGATAGGTAGACACGCGCGACGATGTGGAATGCGTTCGCTTCACTTGAATTCAAACAGTGATAATATTATTAGCATTATAATTAGTTAATAATTTATAGTTTCAGTTATATTACCACGAGTAAAAGTATCCAAATCCAAGGCCTTGTCGTTCTCCGTCTTGGAGTTGTATATGACCCTTCTGGAACATCTTTCACGGACGATTACACTCTCGATTTCATTTACAACGTAGCGCTGGTACCGGATTCTACCCTCTTCCATATCTATACATTGTAGGTGTAAGATAATTATAGGATAAAGTGATGCAGTATAAATTATTTCCGTCTCCAATAACGGGATCCGCAAATTCGTAGAACGGCATAAAGACCTTTGGTAAACGCGCAAACTTTTGTTGGTTAGATTGGAAATGGACAGCAGAAAATAAAAATAAAATATTCCTGTCATAGGACGACGAGAGCAAACCCACGGAATCGGTGAACCTGGAAATTCCGAAAAAGAGTACAGACTCGCAGCCGCCAACCTCTGAGAAACCCACGACTCCGGCCAAAGAGGCTAAGAATGCCAAGGATGCCAAGGATGTTAAAGAGGGAAAGGAGAAGGAGGGACGTCGTGGTATACTCGACGCCATACGGCTTCCGCTGGTGTCTGTGTTTCCGCGGAAGAAAAACAATGTGAATACATATTATTCGTATTGATTTGAAACTTTTACCGATTACATTTCCATTCACTAACTGTAAATTCAGGATTTATGCGTTTACAGCCACAATCGGATTAGCGCCGTATCTCGCAATAATGTTACTGGTCTATCCTGTTCATAAATTCGTAGGACTTAACGTCGGGTAATAACCATCTCGTTCAACCACCCGTTATTGAACTATCGCGTTAAAAATTCACCGTACGTTCTAGCAACTACAATATATTGTAATTGTAAACTACACCGATAGTTCGATGGGGCGTCCTTTCACCGCTTCAGGTCAGTGTCTACTCGGTTGAGGCCTTAAAGAACACGCTATGCTTGGAGTACCTAATCCACCCTCATAGTTTGAAGGGCGTTGCTACGCTGTAATATCACGTATACATGCGTTACGTGGGAGTGTTTCATTATTATTATTGTTGTTATTTTTATTTGTACCACACTATGACCCCACCTGCCGGTGACGTGAACTCAAACCCAGTTAGTCAGTCTCCAGTTTCCAGGGCTTCGCGACCGTTTGCAACCGTTTCTGATACCATCAGCAACACAACTTGACACAACACAACTGTACCTAAATATTATATTATTAGCGCAACTGTATACTCTTTCTGATGTACAGACTTGTAGAAGTGTTATTTCATGTACTTTTACGTAATAATATGGGTTTTCACGATCTATAGGAAGGGTGCGACGCAGAACGTGGAAGCACCGGAGTTGCTGGCTTGGCAAGTGTCGAGACACTCGACGAGGGGGTTGCTGTTGGTGAAAAAACAGCCACGAGCAACGACGACGGCATGGAGACGGTACGCCTTGACAAAGATGGTACCGAGCCAGCGGCACCATCGCCGAAACAACACGTTATTCTAGCTTTCTTATCGATGGCGAGAAGGAACTTGTTTGTGACAGGTTCGTTGGAATTAAGGCAGTAACGTTTGATGCGTTGTATTTAATTTGTACGTTTAGTTAAACAACCAACCAATTCCATGAAACTTCTACCAACAGTTGGCACGCTGCTTATTCTTCTCTTGATGATAATAATCTTGGGTATCGCCTGCGCTGGTCCACGTTATGAGCCCACTGCTCTACTGCGTGATTCGCGATTCATTTCGGCTGTTACGTCCTGCGGTCCCGTCGAAGGTGTCCTGGAAGACGGTGCATACGCTTTCCGGGGAATACCGTATGCCATACCACCCGTTGACACTCGTAGATGGTTGCCAGCAGAAAATCTTGAGCGAATCGAAAATTGTTGGACGGGTACTTACGCGGCCCATAACGCCTCGGAGAAGTGCTGGCAGTATGATGCCTCAGGTCGCGCCGACGGCGTCGAGGATTGCCTATATTTGGACGTGTTCACTCCGGACGTGCGGTATCATTCTCCGTTACCTGTCGTCGTGATGATCGGTGCTGAAACTCTCAGTGGCACTTCACCGGGTGTGATGCAAGCCTCGGCTAAACTTGCCAGAGACCGGGACATAGTTTTCGTTCGACCCAACTTCAGGTGGGTTACAAATTTTGGTCGATCGTTTCTTATTATTAGTCTACCCCAGAATATTTTTGATTAAAACCGTTTTATACCGGATACACGTTTAACGTCATGAAATTGTTTCAGACTGGGAATTTTCGGATTCCTCGCGGCCGAGCCGTTGACGCGATCAACCCACCCACCGACATCTGGAAATTACGGTCTCTCTGATGTGGTTGCGGCTTTGAACTGGGTAAAACTGAACATCGAGCATTTCGGGGGTAACAAGTCATCGGTGACGTTGTGGGGTCACCGGGCTGGGGGAACCCTAGTGACGACGCTTGTCGGTTCACCGCGGACCAAGGGTCTCTTTGCTCGCGCCTGGGTGTCAAGCGGTAGTGCGATATTCCCAGGCAAGCCGCTATCCGAAGCTGAACAAGTAAATGACCAATTTATCAAGTCGGTGAGATGTACGGACGCAGCCTGCCTCAGACAGAAGAGCGCCGAGGAGCTTATGAATGCTGTACCCACGACCTGGTACCTTACCGACACGAAACTTCCTGAGCCACGAGAAACCACGATGGAGCGTAGGCACGAGTGGCTCGTCCTGGACAACGTGATCCTGCGTGAGCACGTTGGCCAGGCATGGGCGGGAACGACTCTCCCAGTTAGTCTCGTTATGGGTACAACCGCTCAGGCTGGCACCCCGGCGCAGTTCCTGGCTCCTAACGCAACCCTGAACGCGAGTGAAGCGGAGAAGATGGTTCGTGAGTCGCTCCTAGGTACTATGGGTCTCGCTGACGAAGCGCTACGTCGGTATAATCCGACTCTTGAGGGCATTGCAACGATGATCTCAGACATACGAGTGGTTTGTCCTCTTCTGACGGTCGCTCTGCAACAGTCGACCATCCCATTTTACGTTGTTACTCAGCCTCGCGGTGTTGCGGGACTTGCCGACGTCGACAGTGACGCGGCCGCGATTCTGGGTACCTACGCAGCTAGAACATCCGAAGAGAAGAGACACGTCACGGCGATGCAGCAGTTTTTCAATCACTATGTATGGCACGGGGAGGTCGCCCAGGCCACTTCCAATCTCAAATCAAGCAAAACTTTCGTTGTCGGTCAAGATGTCCTCCCAGTACAGAGTTATCAAAATTGTGATTTTTGGATAAGCAAAGACATTGTCCCGAGATACGCGAGGGCCGATTAAATAGGTCTATAATCCACAGATACTCACTGAAATCTTTTGGATAAATTTACCCGTAACATAGATACGTTAGTTTACATTTCCTTGCTATTGATGATTGCAAGGCTGATTGATTTCACTTATTATTAAGTAAGGGTTACCCTGCAAATGTACCTATAAGAAGTAAGAGCCGTAGAAGCTTGCCAAATTTGTTGACATTTGTTGTAACAACGATATAACATACCTATACATACCATAATCCAACAAAAAAAATTGGAACAAATTAAATATGCAAGTATACCGTGATGAAATACATATTTTTACTATTCTGAAACATAATTAAGAACAGGAAGATCGCGTCTGATTTTACAGATGCGGAAAATGTATTTTATTACGGCTTCCTCCCATATATAATTTTTTTCGATTTATTTTTAAAAAAACCTAGTCTCAAAGTGAATAACTTTTACAATTTTTAATATTTTTGGTTCATAATGGGTGTGTACGTCAGTGTACAACATTCTGAAAATTAAAGTGTCAGATTATTGATACCCAATTTTTCATCAAAGTAGAAAGTCAACGAGCCCCAAGTTACTTTTTCTTTTTTTTTTTTGGGTTATTTGGTTGGGCAAATAATATTTATAGTTCCGAGTAAATTTGGCAAGCTTCTATGGCCATTACTTTTTACAGGTACATTTGAAGAGTAAGCCCCTTTCATAAAGTGTTTCTGTACCAGTGGACAGTGTGACACTTGTTAGCAATAGTTCATGAACAAAATTACCTGTGTGGGTAAACTAATCGAATTTGCGAATGAACAAGGTGAGTTAAATCACTTGGTATATAATCCTACTTGCGCTTTATTTATATGGTAATTAATTTAATAACCTCGTGCAGTATAAAATTATCTACCTAAGCAGGGGTAATTTGACATATCCAAGGAGCGCAATGGGGCGTTCTGCTAACTACATGCATAAAATTGCTAAATACTCAGAGATTATTTCTCTTTTCTATTATCATTATCGTTATTTATTGAAAAAAAACGCGTTTTCTTAATTTCCTTTTCACTTGGTGTAAGTAAACCCTGTCAGTGAGGGACGATATTGTCATAAAATTGGCGCGTGTACTATAACTCACGAGTCATGCAATGTCGCGGTAAGACCATGAGTAATAAGTGTCAATGTGTAAATGTCAATGAAATTGTAATATATTATGTCATTAGGGTGAAGACAGCGTAACTTAGGGCGACAGTATAAGTGACAATGACATTGGTTATTATATTATTGTGAGGATTAAGGGTAGGTAGGCAGGTACCAGAGTGGGACAACCGTGGGTTGTTGTTGATTGTCCATTTCAAATAAATGTATCAACTGCTTTACCGACACACATGCAGCCGGCTTTATATTCAAAGGGCGGTTCGGTAAGTGCGTTGCAGCTATAGTTTGATTTACATAAATTTGGTGCGACCAAACATCAAGTATGAACGAGCATTCAGAGATAATGCCCTCTAGAGTTTGTATGTAGGTTCGGTCAGGTCAGAATGGTAGTACATATCTGTGTGAAGAATTGTACAAGCGCTCGAAAGTAGGATGACTGAGAGAATAGTCTGATGATGAGGTTTGAACCGAGGTTGGTCTATTACCATTTCCGATGAAGATAATTATATATTACCGTATGGTATAACCTTATGGTCAACTTGTTCAAATATTAAGTATCTGCTAGTGTACAGATGGCCTATTTAGTTTTGGGTTCTTGGGTAATTTGAAAATTTTTTTGAAAAATACCATGCTGAAACTATTAAACTTGACTTTTGATGAACTTAAAATACGCAGCAATCCTCATCTTCTCGGTATGACTTCACTTTTTGTGATGTCAGGTCCGACTTTACTAAATAGACAAACTGTACTTGGTGCACAGTTTTTGAAAAGTAGCTTTTTTACTTAAATTGTTGATCCGAATTTTTTATATACGCATGGGAAGGCATTTGTATTTTCAGCGGTATATCGTAGTCTACTTCAAACTTCAAGTGGCTAGAAATAAATAACCTTACAATATAAAATACTCAACCATGGATGAGAAGTACCCGTAAGTTGCATAGTCTTATTTTAAGGTGTATCAATTTTGACGTACAAGTTTTACATGACTGATATGGTGGCGTGAGGTTTAATGGTCATCTCTCTTAAATTTTTCTCAACCTTGTATATTAATAGTCTTTGTGTCAGACAATTTTTCCAACAATGGGCAATTCATTAAATTGTTGCCAATATAAAATGTGTGCATAGTTGTTCTCGTTCAAAAACGCATTACTCTGTCGTTAATCACGCCAAATGATGAAATTTTTTTTTGCCCATTTTCAATAAATTCAATCACAAACGAAGAAACAAAGTAGATGATACTAAAAACAGACGATTGTTTGAAAATATTTAAAACATGGCTCCAGGTGCTCAAAAATTTTCAATACTGGTGACATGTATTTCAAAGTAAACGAAATAATGTTCATGAGGTGACTGACGAATGACAAGTAGCATGAGGTCTCTTCAAATTGACTCAATAATTGCCAAATTTTGTAGTTTTTCTACATGTGTGGGCCAATTAAGATATACATGTGTGTATATATATAAGCACTAAATTAGCAGTAGTATATACACACACATACATACGCAGAGACACACACACCCGTTTTAGTATATATATATGAAACAGAGTTTTTATGAAACTCGAAGACTTGCTAATTTTTAACGCGTTTTGAGTCCATTTTATAAGTTTTTTTTTTACTATATATAAGTACGTATTGATTTTACACAAAAGTATACATCATCGTTCTATCTGTAGCAATCTTGCATTGCACTGCAATGTGAAGTACTCTAGATGTATTTTTCAATAAATTAGGTCCATGAACAATAACTTCAAATAAATGAAATGTGATATACTGATATTTCAAATGCAACTTTATACATGTAACATAATGTTCAAACTATCCAAACACATTTCTTTTCGAAAATGCTTTTGATCACGCAAGTTGGAAATTGTTCCATCGTAAATGAATAGCTCTGAAGCTGATATTATTGACTGATATTGCGTTTTTCAAATTAACATATAACGATGGTAAAACATGTATTGTATACATGTCGCACGCCAACTTTATAACGATAGATTTAAATTATTACATAGGTATATATTTCAGTACTGTATCTGATGTACCAATAATAAACAGTGAGACTTCAAAACCCAAATTGTAAATTGAATTCGTTAATAAATTCGATAGTAATGTGGGCGAAAAAATCTGTTCAAAAGATTAATTGTTAAATTACGTTTAGTTCGAGGAATGAAAAGTGCAACAAAATTCAAGATTTTTCTTTTATTATGAATAGTACACAGATGGTGATCGTATGTGCAAGGTTTGAGTATCCCTTTAGCTGTTAATCTGTAAAATGAACACAAAGAGTACGACTAATTAGTTTGAGTTAAGTGTCCCCTGGTAAAAGCACTTCATTTGCGCAATCAGAAAGGAACGATCAGCATTTGAAGAGTTGTAAGCACTTCTCAGTCCGCCCGTTCACATAATCATCATTTAATGTGAGAAGTTTTCATGTCGAGAATATCTGACAATTTGCTTACAATTTGTTAAGATGTTTGAAAAAACAGTTACCTAAATAATTACGCGCTGAGAACACACGCACCGCCGACAGCTTTGATCTTGTCTTCGGCTTGTTTGCTGAAGAATTTAGCCTTGACAATGACAGGCTGCTTGGGCAGGCGTCCTTTACCCAAAAGTTTGTAATACCCCTGAAAAACACAAGAGTAACGTAGAGAATGGGCAATTAAAACTACAGTAATTAAATAGAGGCTGTGCATCATTTTCAAAAAAAATAATTGTTCAGTAATGAACATTCCACATGGAAAGTGTTGTACGCACTTTTAAGTCCGCCCGTTCACATAATCATCACGACTTGTTTGTTAAACTGAGGTAAAAGTTGAAAGATACATTTTTGGCTCGAGGTAATAAGAAAAGATGCTCAAGTCAAGTGATAAACTTACAGCTTTGACAAGATCGATGACCGGAGCTTTTCCATCACTCGAATTCTTATACTTCAATCTTGTTTGTTCGGAAACAAGGGTCCACAATTTGTCCAAATTTAGGGTCGGACACCACTTGGTGTTTCGTCGTAAGTGGTAGTTCCTCATACCAAGCTGAAAAAACAGGCATTGTTTGGTTCAAAAAGTTGCAACGTGTTCACTCAAAAATTCAAATCTTATACAAGAACATCAGAACTGCGAGTGCATTCACAACGTATCAGTTCGCCGGTGAAAGGTACTTAGATTCATCATAGTTGGCATATGCTGGTAATGACTGATACGACTGTGCCAGTGAAGTTTATGCTTACCTTTCCAAAGTATCCTGGATGGTACTTGTCGAAGTTGATACGATGGTGATGCATACCACCAGCGTTACCACGACCACCAGGATGTTTCCTGTGCTTACCTGTGAGCAAAATATTTATTATATGAGATATATTATATTAAAATTCAATTTGTACAACCACCAAAAATTAGAGTCAGAATGACCGTATGATGAGTGATTCTCAACGTGTTTACGATCAGATGGTAGGGTTGAATTGAAGATAAAACTGATTCAGTTACTGGATTAGCGACGCGTTAATGGACTTACCGATACGGCCATGGCCGTGGCTTACGTGTCCACGAAGCTTCCTTGTCTTCTTCTTGTGAGTGGACTGTGAACAGAAGAAATAATGTTGTTACTTCCACACTGGTTATACTTGTATTGTTAGACTCGGGTGAAATATCCACGTGATACATTGTCTGATTATAAGCAGAAAAGCCGACGCGTTACACATATAACCGCAAGAAATTGTTTGCGATAAAACGAAATACGCTTTGCAGGTATTCTCGAGCAATTACACGAACGGATGTACAGCGATAACGATGGATTAACTACAAATTCTCGCTTCGACGTGACACTCACCATCTTGAATCTGGCGTGAAGAAGGTGAACCGCGAAGAACAGCAAATTCAGGCGGTTGCGTGTTCCCAAACGCCACACGACGGAAATATGTGCCGCGTCTAGCGTCAGTCAGTTGAACTATGGAATGCTATGGAATCGCGCGTTGAGTGCATAGCGAAGAATATTCTCGTTAGTATATTTTAATCTACGAAATGCATTCGAGTATAACAGTATTTGTTTTGCTGATCACGTTATACATTCCTATTCAAGGTAATGAACCATTTTTTACACAGGTAGACCGATAAATATAGAGTTTATCGTAGAACAAAATATTTACTTCAATAGTTCTGGTAGAAAATTGATATTAATTCAAAAAACATTCAATTGTTTTTTCATCAACAATGAAAATAATCGAATCCAATCAGACTGTTTAGCTGTAAGTGTCATGTTGTGAAATGTAACGTAAATTCAATTTACTTCTCTCATCGTCGAACGAATTATCAACGAACAAACAATTTCTATTAAAATGTAATGAATTTGGTTGACATGAGCGACGAAAATTAGTTCGAAAAACCTATTTCGTGCTAGAGGGCGCTACCAAATAAGGGACACATCTTTTTTGTTTAGGCTTCAAACAGCTAACTTCCGACCGTACCGACTGCCGAGCCGGGGAAACAAAATGGCCGCGATATCACTCGTGAGAATGTGCGGATAGTGTTTGCAAGTTTTTTCGTGTGTTGTAAAGAACAATACATAAATGTGGTGTGATTACTGCAACGCTGACGCTGATCAAGGGTTAAAGTGCTCAAGAGGATGTAATTCTTCACGAGTAAGTAACACACAAGCCCAATTCGGAAGTCGAAATTTGTAGATACCGACTGCCTCTGTCATTCATCAACGTCTTATTGCGTGATTCGGTCATACTTGTTAAATGAATGCTTCGATTGTTTTCGTTTTGTTGTATCGATTTAAGTCTACTACAATATTACAATACTCGCAATGTCGTGGTCTATTTGTATCAAACTGTCCGTGGATCGCTTATTATCGCCTACTACCTCCGATGGTATATCTCTGAGCAATGTTAACCTGTCGCCACTTCGGATGGTTCATATTCTCGGCGGAGCTGTAAAAATCACCAGCGTGCGGTCATTCGTAGATGGCGCAAGGCTGTAGAGCTAAATTAAAAAATTTCTTTACGATCGTTTTCCTCAGTCGTCGTTTTACCTACGTGTAGCGATTGGCGCGGTGCAAGATGAGCTAACTTCACATTCCTGTAGCGGCGGGTTCGAACAGGTTCGGAATAATTGCGTCATACGTTAAAAAATTGCAAAACAGTTGTGAATTCGTAGGACATTTGGGTAGAATTTGAAACTAACGTTCCGAAAGAAAATGTTTTTTCGGTCGAGTAGCAATCATGATTGATTTCTATTTACTTTGATTAAATTTTGCATAGTTTCGAGTGGGCTCGAAAGAACATAACGATAGGTAAAACACAATCAATAACAGAATTTGATATTAATTTTACACAATGAGTTCTCTATTCGTGGATTCGCCGACCTCGTAATAAGACTTTTTAAATTCTATCGGCAATCAGTTTCAAAGTACGAATGATACTTATGTCGGGAAAGTTGATAACTTTGTCAGTAATAGCTTATTAAAACTTATGTACCCATCGATATTATTTACTTGGCATTTTTGTATTTTGGGTGGGTGTTTCAATGTCACTGGCACATGTTCAGTTTTCATAAAAATACGTCGTTGCTTTTACTACATAATTCAACTTCATTATCCGATGGTGAAAAAAGTTTTGTCCACGTCATTCTTTTTTTACAAACGAAGAAAATTATACCCTGTAGGACCCTTAACGATCCGGTGTTCTCGAGATATGGAATTTACAAGGTTGGGGCGTTTTGTCACCCCTCCATTACCGGAATAGGTAGAAAAAAAAAAAATAAAAAAAAAAATAATAATAAAGTTACCGTTTGAGGGTTAAAAACGGCACGTTATGCGAAGATATTTGGGAGCGGAGGCCAGATATTCTTTGTTAGTTCTGAAGACTCTTGAGCCGACTCTAAATGTTTATGGTATAGAGGAACGTACGCTTGAATAAGACACGCAACCACTGTTACTGCCTACGGATTACCGCTTACGGTTTCAGCATTCCCTCAATATGTGGCCCGCGTCGGTTTCCTCTTCGATTCTCTTGTGGAAAGAAGAAAGAGGAGAGTATAGCGGAAGCCAGAATTTTTCAAAACCTCTCGATTAAACTTTGAACTGTCTCCTCCAGTAATTACCGGATCGATTTCAGCGATGATAATTCAACCCTGGCTATAATATTTTTGTCTGCACGCACCGGTGCGTTGGTACATGCATCCTGCACTAGGTACACACTGCACTAGGTACACACATGCGTGCGTAAAATGCGTTCGGTCACGTCCCTGACCCTTCCTCAGCTTCCTATACGCAACTTATACTTAGATCTGTGCGATGGCCGACACGTCGCTCGCCTTGTTCTTCCGAGTGCGAAGAGGGAGCACCGCTGCTCGTCGTCGAAGAGTCCAACGACCTTGTACCCTTGTCCAAGTCTTTCTAAACGTCGTCAGGGTGGGGCGCGGCTCTTTGTCATTCCTCGTAAAGTCGTACGCCCGGTGGGGAGCAGTTTGAGATCTGCTCACGTGAGAAGCCTGCGTCGTTCGTCAACCCGGGGCTGCAGGTTGCGGGGGAGGGCAGAGAAGAGAAGACAGGGTGGTCAGACACGTGGCAAACACGGAGAACTTGGAAACGTCAGGGGATTTTCAATTTGGATATGGAAAAAACTGGAATTAACTGGGTTTTTTTTTCATCACGGGAATTAGAAATGAGTTTTTAAGGTATAACAAGTTTACCCTTTCTCGTCGAGAAAACAAATTGGCTTGGATTGATTTTTTTGTTGAATTCGATTTTAACCGAATATAGTGTTAATAAGCTGAACGATTTAGGTTTGTTAGTAAATTACTAAAACTGGGAAAATGCGTTAGGGAAAACTATGATGAAATATTTTTCCAAAAATTTTTGGTCAACTTGTAAAAGTTCAATCTAGTGATTTGCAGTTGTTTAATCGGCCGCAGATTTCTCAGAGTCGCAATTAATCGTTATCCTCGTGCATTGAAACCGGGGTACCGACTGGTCGGTATCTACGGCAACTAAAAAAAAAAAAAAATTCCAATGATCCTTAGTTTTAAAATGGCAATTGGCTTTAGTAATCGAGAAATTCAAAATTTGTGATTTTGATAAACAAAAGCATCAACAATTGGGTATTAACGTGTGAATAACTGGTACACTTGCCTCAAAGAACGAAATTTCATCGGGCTCGCTTAACGGCGGTTTCTGTACAACGCGTGGGCTTCGTCCGTCCCGTTCTCGGGTCAAGCACTTCCGCGACGAAGAGCGTCGTCGGTTGGTTGTGGGAATCGACGGTGAACGCTGAGCACGGAGTTCCTTGACGATGATCGCTCTCGGTAGGTGCAGCGTACTTATTACGGCTTGCCGCACGTTGCATTCCTGCGAAGGCCAGCAATGGCCAGCATAACGCCTGGGTGGGTGCGTTGCTCGCGTACACACGTAGTACATACGACGTATAAAAAAAAATGTCAAGTAATACGCGACGACGCGTAACGCACGCGTGGTGCATGAGACGTATCGTTGCAGCATTGCTACGAATTGGTTATTCCTACGTCGCGCCTCCCTCCTCCCCCTGCCCGTCCATCAACCACTCCCAAAATACAACGCCCTTCTTCGGTATTATCACATCTTCGCTACGTAACGCATGCACGTATTCACATATGCATTCACATACATACCTGTGCCAGCGCCCGATTCTGATTCTCACTAGAGCGGAAGCGCATACCTAGACGTTCCTTCGTAAGGCAATAACGGACCCGCGGGCTTATGAATTCGTAAAACAGTTCGTTCGATCCTCGTTCCTCGCCTATACGAGTATGGGTATGTAACTTACGCACAAAAAGGCTAATAGCCGTGAATATTACTGGGCATCTACCCTCCCCCCAGTGATCTGCAACGGTCAAGAAACCGCACAGTATGTGAACACGGTGTAGTTCAATAGGTGTAATTATCGATATTCCTGGGCGAGAACGAAAAAGTGGATCAAAAATCAGTTACCGGCTAAGGCGGGGATATAACTCGAGATTTGAGCTACGCAATAATTTTTTCAGTTGATTTAATTCAAATTAAATCATATAATTCAACTTAATTTTTTTTCTTATTGGAAATTGATTTTTTTAATTCTTTTTTTTTTTCAATTAATTCATTTCAACTTTTTTTTTTTTTCATCTAATTCTTGATAATTCACCAATAATTTAAGCGAGTTAAAAGAAATCTCAGATCATTTCATTGGGTTTCCCATTAGTTCAAATTAATTTTCTTTAATTCGACTTAATTTTTTTGATCTCACGTTTAATTTTTTTTTTCCTCAGCAAACAGATAATTCTGGTACAAATCCAAGCTAATTTAAATCAAATTGACTTAATTTTCTGCAATTCATTTATTTCTTACTTAATTATCATTATTTCAGTTAATTTGTAATATCCCGCTCAATTCTCGTTAATATAGTTATTTTGCATTGACTGAGATAATTTTCGTTAATTCAGCTGAATTATAATTAACTCACAAACCTATCGACACATCAATTCAGCGAGTTATTTCCCCCTCGTTACCGGTATCACGTAGGGCACCCTTTGCACCAGTATGCCCGGCTCATATTTCACAAGCCATTGAGCTGAGGCCTCAAGTATGTAGGTATTTTTTTTTAAGGAAAAAAAAAAAAATAAAATAAATAAATAAAAATAAATAAAAAAAAATTACCAATCCATAAGAAAATAAAAATCAAGTTGACGCTTGGCTTTCGTTAACAGTTCAACTTGCCACAAACGTGTTACTGCCCAATTCTATCCCCATTCGAGTGCTAAGGATTTTGTGTTCATCCCTCTTCCGTATTTCGCTTTGCTTTCGAGGTATCGAGCTTGTGGTGATTAAAAAAATAAAATCACCCTCTGCATTATAATGCGTAGGTGCCGACCTAAACCCGTATCGTAACGACGCTTCGCCGGCAGGTAGGCAACCGAAGCTGCACCCGTGGTGCCTGAATTGCGTGTAAAACGTAACTTCGATTGCCTATCTGCCGGCGAAGCGTCGTTCGCATCGTTAACCCTAAAGTATAGATAGATACGTACCCTACCTACCTACCTACCTATACGATCAATAACCGACAACGAACGAAAGGCGAGAATCTAACATCAGATATGCGAGAAAGGACGGGATCGCCTCTTACCCTCTTCGAACCGCGGTATTTCACTTATATTACATGTATATGCACGTACGAAACAGCTCCGAGGTAGCCGTAGTGCATGTGGAGACTCGCGGTGCGCGAGAGTACGTAACAGGAAATAATGTGGCATGAATATTAACGAGTCGCCTCGGGCGCGACCCGGTCGCTCAGAGTTGCGCGAGTGCAACGTAGTGCCTGTCTTAGCTTCGTAATATGCATATTTTGCCTATAGTCGCATAAGGCGAACGGGAGATAAAGCGATTCCTGCGACCAGATTCGCATGTCGCGAAGTGTGCGTCAGATACGAGGTTGAAGTTGGTAACGTTATCCTAACTTCTTTCTTTAGAGAAAATCGCTATGATTTTTTTACTTAATTTCAATTCCTCAGCACGAATCGTTGCGGTAACGTTACTAACTTCAAGATGATCGACGGATGTTGATCTACACAGAGGATGGTTGGTTATATAACGTAGCCGAAAACACGTCCAGGACGATCGAATCTGATCGTGTACATTCTATACTCGGGTGATATTGCGATTTCCTTTCGGGCAACTTGTCCTACGGCTGGTTTATATTGGTCGTGATAACCTGACCTTGGAAGTAGAGAATCTAACTGCAGAATTTCGAATAAAAATCGACAACGTTGTAGTTGACAAAGATGCCACACCCTGGGTGGGACGGTCGAGCTCGGTAGATGTCGGTGTCCCTTCAATCGCAAGTCCAAGCACGACGTACTTCGACCGGTGCTCGCGTATAATACTTGGAAGAGCAAGACGACGACCCAGCCCATTTTTCTTTATTCGCGTATCCACATCCGTGTCCGCATATTGCGTACGATATGTTGGATTCGAGGCGTTTGGAGGTAATTTCAATGAGATCTCTCACGATTAGGTATATAATAGATTTTTATTGTATTGTAATAACAAATTTTTTACCGAAAAAGAAGGAAAGAGCGGTTGAATTAAAATCATGAGCATGTAATACGTAGTAACTTAAGTCTGGAACGACTCACATACGTCTAACTGTACTGGCTAACTCTGTGTCGTGGCTTACGCATTGGATATAGTTCAAGTTTCAACACAATATCTCCTGTCTTCACCTTGGAATATGGGTGTAAGTAGACATCATCGACTCATGGGAACGTTATTATTCCGAGATGTTACGTATATTTCACGCAATATGTGTACGTCTTACACGAAGGGTTCCAATAGGCAATAATTCTTTTATTTCAGCCCTTCCATCTTAGTACGTAAGTATACTCTCATCTACATACCTTAGAGATATCTGAGGCTCTTCGTGGATACGAGACGCGTAGCACAAATATGCAGCTTTTGGAAGTATAAATTTTCCAAGGACGTTTCGCGTGGCCAAAGATTGATTATGCTGTTCTTCCGATTACAAAAAGAAATACACCACCGTTCCAAATAATGTGGAATATACCTTGCTTGAAAATATAATTAATGCCGAGGTTGAAGTCGATAACTTTATCGTTTAACGAAACATTGAGGAAAAAATCACAATTTTCTTAATTTTGCAATGATTTTGAACGAACCAAGATTTGGAAATATGAGTATATGTTGTTTTTTTGTTTAGTTACGGTTTACTAAATTTCAGACTATTCGAATACGGCAAATAACGGTTTTTCCTCAGCATGAATCGTTGCGATAATATTACTAACTTCAATATGACGAATCCGTAGACTGTACACTGTAAAAAATGGCGGTATTAAAATCGACCAATAGTGGGCGGTGTGAACTACTATAAAACAATTTTTGCGGTCAATTCTGAACTTCTGACCGTCAAATAGTGTCAGATTGACACCAAAACGTCTCCTAACGAAGTCCACGCGACAATCTTTTCTTCTTTCCTAAAGTGCAGCCGAATATTAGGCACCAGAGATGCATCGGGCAGGGAAATGTGCAGATATTACGTTCGTTCTTCTTCCTGGTTATGAAAGTGGCCGCGGCAGTCGAAGGAAGGGAATCAGCCCGCATGACATCGCGTTGCATCGTGCCGTCTCTTGGAGTCTCGATGATGGTAGAGGTGGGCCGCGATCTTGCAAACAATGGGGCTTGAAGTACGCACCGCACGCACCGTGTTGCTTCTCGATGATAAGCCGGTCACGCCGTCACGTACCCGAAGCCTACAACTGCCTTACAACACATTAAACTCCCATTGAATACTAATTTTCGAAACGAATCGCCTTCGCCCAGAAGCGCACCCGGACGAATATCGTTGCATGCGTCGCCGCAGATTTTTCACTCTAGGATCGAGGTACACCGACCCGCGACGTCTGCCGTCGAACTACGGCTAACTCGCATCGCGTTTAGAATTTTAAAATTACCCGCTCGAGCTGACCTCTTTCTTTGTAATAGGTACTTGTAATAGAACTTGTACTCGGTCTTGTACCTTATTGGATCACGTACGCATACGATTAATTACACTCGCTGTACACTTTCAGCAATATAAACAGAGCTATGGATATACATAGTATATATGTATGTATGTACGTGTAATCTGTGATCCGTTAAGAAGAATCTGCGAAATCATTTGTTTCGAAACGTGAGAATTTTTTTCACTGTGTAAATAAATTAAAAAAAAAAAAAATAGAATTTCCAGAAAGATAAATAACATTCAAACTTGATTTGAAGATCGAAGATTGACGAATTTTATTTACGTTTTTGTTAATTCATTACGTACCGTAAAATTGGAAAACTCAATCATCTTGTTCATACGTCAATGCTGCTGCCCCCCCATCTCAAAAAAAAAAAAAAAAATTTATAACAAACCCGCTTTGTTTGGACAATATTTCTACGACCCAAGCGAGATATTATAGAGGAACAAAGTTGCTTGCAGTTGCATCAAATGTGTCGGAGGCCTCGAGCGACGTTACCGCATGATATGCGCAATTGTATTGTCGCAATCTGCCGAGAGAAGCTCGCGGTTCCGTAGCAGCCTCGCTTTCTCTCACGACTCGGCCTCGAATCTAACGATTAAGTCGGTGCTCGGGTGAAAAATTAAAGATGAAATTTTCACGCGAGGAATCATTCGAGAAATTCGCTGAAAATAAGGTAAACGACAAAGAAAGTCCGTTCATTTTGTATGTGAGAAGTAAAAGTGATTGCAAAAAAAAAAAAAAAACTGTCTAATCGTATAGCCAATGATGATGCAGGGTAAAGTCGTTGAACTCAACCGGTCGATGATGGGTCAGATCAATCATCTTCATAAATGTGCTGGTGTGTGTAGCTAATTTTTTACCACCCGAAGGTTAAAGGATGCGCAGCAGCATAAAATGAATTACTTTTTTCTACCGTACATTTTTTCGTACTTCTCTAACGCGACACATCCTGCGCA
This sequence comes from Neodiprion fabricii, assembly GCF_021155785.1. Taxonomy (NCBI): domain Eukaryota; kingdom Metazoa; phylum Arthropoda; class Insecta; order Hymenoptera; family Diprionidae; genus Neodiprion; species Neodiprion fabricii. The sequence goes on from NC_060244.1 coordinate 3,037,737, forward strand.
GAGTAATCTTCTAAAGATTTCGTAAGTTTGAATGTGGTCTACCTGTCGTGGTCTGACTTGGAACGCGCACCGCTTACGATTAGCTTATCATGTTGCTAAAATGTTAACTTATTATCCCATGACGTCCAATCAGTTCGAATTTAACAAATGATCGACAAGTTTTTAATAAACATTTTAATATATCGTGGGCGTGAAATTGAGCAGGAATTGATCCTTTTAAACCCAAAGGACGCCCATATTTCCCATTGTCCAATTTAGTTTACTTCAAGTGAATTTGTGACTTTTAATGATTTCAAGCGATTGTGGATGACTTCAAGTGATTTCAGATTATTTGGGCTGAGTAAAAAATGCTGCGTGTGATTTTTTACACGTATGTATGATTATGATGCGATTACACTCGATTACACGAAATTTCGAATTGATTTCATAACGATTTTACACGAATTCATGGCTTTCAGGCTGATTTTGGATTAAATTCTTGATGCGCTCGGTGATTTTCATGCAATTTCGGCCTGCGAACAAGGAATGGATGTGATACTCAACTGAATTTTATGAGATATCACGCAATTTCACATCGTTGATATTTTTTACAATCTGCTGCGCGTCCGTAACATTTTACTTTTAATTAATTTTACATCCAGTATGATGAGTGGTAGTGAGATGTAGAAATATTAGAAAATCGAAGTGATAATATCAAATTTTGAAACACGCGAAAATCTGTGTCACAGAATTTAAAAAGGTAGAAAGTCGGAATACAAAAGAGTCAAAATGTCGAAAGGTCAGATGTAAAAAAGCCAAAAATATTGAATCGTCGGAATGAATATAGGAAGCTAAAACACAAGTAGAATCGTAAGAATTTTACATTACATAAATTTGGTTTTGCATATACTTTACATCTCTACATTTTGACATTTCTATAATATTTCGACACTTTACACTATGAATTTCTGTAAAACAGACTTTCATGTTTTTGAATGTATACGATGTTGTAACTTTTATTTTCTAATCCGCCTACATTCCCCACTCCATCCCACCCCACGTGTTTGCCAAAATATATATTTTTATTCGTTACCCGTATAAAACTTTTGTAATAATTTTTATGCAGGCATCATGTGAACTAATATAATAAATTTTCCAGATCAGTCGCAGTATCGAAGATGATTTTAACGGTCTGAAACCGATGTCAGTTCAATTTAAGTCATGTCATGTACAATATCGTATAATTTCTTCCTTACTTTGGGCGACTTATAACTGATTTCAAACTGATAGGGTGTACGGATGATTTTAACACTGAATATATAGCGTGTCTGGTTTTTACTGGGTTAAAAAACTGCCTCGTTGTTAGTCCGATAAAGTAATATAAAGAACTGGTATCGGCTATTAACGTTTGGAATGTCCATTGATTGGACAATGTATCGCAGAGTTGAAAGCTGTAATATACTGTTGGAATTCTCTCAAAGTTTGCGAAGGTACGAAATCCCGGGGTTCTATTTATCGCGAAATTTGCGCACTACGGTGTGCGTGTATCGGATTTATTACATAACTACTCGGTACAGGAAGAAACCAGAAAGATGAACTGTTGATCAGACAGGCACCACGTAGATTTTGCACCTCTCATCTCCTCGCGTCTACTTCATCCACTCACGCTCTCTCTTTCTTCTCACCGTCGAGTCTCCCGACAAGTGCACTTCCGGCTCCTCGAAGAGGAGAAACAAAAAGACTCGCGTCACAGGTTAAAGAGCCCGTTTGTTTACCAGATGAACCAACAAGTAGCGCTAGATGTTGCATATATGTATATACATATATACAACTCTAGCGATCGTTACTGAGTCGGGTCTCTTCTCTTGGTGGTTTTCAACTCGTTCAACTCCGTGTCTCTCCATACCCCGTATCTCGTGCAGACGTGTTACGGTAGGTTTATGTAAGAAGGAATCACCCCGTGAGTCGCGAAATGAAATACCAGACCCGGGGTTACGCAATGGAGCAAAGCCGGTATTATTCTGGGTTAAACAATATTATGTCACCAGGAAAGCGAGCCGGCCTGATTGCGTAACCGTGGTCGTCGTGTGAGTTACTTCGGACCGCTTCAACTCTTATACGCGGTTACTCGTCGACGTAAGACTCGCGCGGTAAGGATTTCGACGGGCAGGGAAAGGTGCTGCAAGTTTCATTCGACGCGCCAGGGAGAGATATGGAAGATGAACGCTGCCGTGACATTTATGAATGAAAGTTCATCTTGACGATGGCATAACTTTACACCTCACGTGGGACAGAGATTCACATCGATCTACGTTCGAACGGTCTATCCTTAGGCGTACCTACGCTGAATTTATAGATCCTTACATTGATCTTGGTACTCTTTGGGTTGACAAATGCAGTGATAACATTTTTCATTGACGGTATCTTGGTCGAAGATTGTTCGAAAATTTGGTGATTGTTGGAAGCAGTTTTATTCATTTCTATTTGCAGATTATTGTATGTATATGGTATCAAATTCGTAGCATGATCTTCGCGCAATGGTTCTTCTTCGTTGAAATCCGACTGCTGAAATTACGTGGTATAGGAAGGACAAATCCGTTCAAAATTCAGGCATCCTTTCCATACATACATACTTGTACACGTTATGTATAAAAAGGCAGTCTGTTTGTTTCTCTGTTGGAATGCGGAAAATTACGAAATTATTTCATTTATTCTCACGCTGTCTTCACGGTTAGGTAGAGGAAATATTCCGGTAGGTTTCAGTCTTCGTCGTGTTACGTTGTTGTATCAGAGATCCAAGCAACGAACGAAACAACGAAGGTAACTAGAGAAAAGGTTGAAGTTAGTATAACGTTATTTTAACGATGCGTGTTTAGGAAAATCGTTGGTTAAAACAAAGTGTCATAACAAACAAACAGGTAAAGTTCATATTTTGAAAAACCAATTTCTTCAAAGTCTTTCCAAAATCGTACAACGACTTATTCCATGGTTATTTCGTTGCGTTAACGTTACTAACTTCAGTCTGGTCGATCTATTCGATACCGATCGAGTTGGCGCTCGAACGAAGCCCTTAGTCTACGATGTCACACCAGATAATGTCCGGAGGTGAAGCTGGTGGGCGCTTCCGTCGTCGCGCGAGACTAAACGCGAAGACACGCGGTGAACCGGGGACACGTGGTAAAAACTTGCCCCAAGATGTGCGCGCTCCGCACAGGAAGTCGGTCTTGCTTGGTTTTTTATCGGCGTTGCGATCAGCTCGAGTGACCACGAAATCGGGGTCCATCCAGTCACTCACCGCGATGTCTACCTGGTATGCCGTCGCCTCGAGGATTCCGTTTCGGTCTAGAACGAACCAACCGACACCGTAGCGTTGCCCTTAGGTGCGCAACACCGAGTCGGTATCGGTAATTTTGTGTCGACGTTCACGCACACACACATACCTCGACGTACGCCTACTTACAGGTAATGATTCAGCTGGAACAAATTAGGCTTACTTCCGCCCTCGCGTCGAACACCGTCGAGGTGCACCAGAAATCTTTTTATGTCCCGGTCGGTTTTTACTCTCTCTCAGCTGCCGGCTGACCGCGCGATCAAACCATTAAACTTACAGAATAGTGTTGTTCGGAAAAAGGTAAAACCACCTCTTCTGTTGGAGGTACGGTAAAAATTACATTGCCTCACGATCATGGTCTTGTATTGTACAGCTCTCGAAAGGATTGGTGGTGGGAATGGATCGTTTGGCGAGACTGATTTTGTCGTTTATGGTCACCGAAAGCGACGATATTTAGAAGTCTTGTACGAGGTTGAAGTAAGTTACGTTAACGATAGGAAACATCGGGAAGAAGTTCATTATTTTACAATTTTAGAATGACTTTCAAGGAGCTGGCTGATTGAAAAATATGGGTATCTTTGGTTCAGTACGGTGTATTAAATTCCAGACAATTCTAAGGCTGCATGTTTTTTTAGTACTGTTACAACAGTAACGTTACTAATTTCAATCACACAGTGTTGTTTTGAAAAGAAATTATCGTTACTGAGCGAGATTTTTCGGAACCTTAGGGAGTTTGGCACGGAATTCATTTTTTTTTTTTGCAAATTTGCGGATCCGACATTCGACGCATTCATATCTGTTTCGTGTCTCGGACTATCGACGCGAGTCGTTGACTTTGTGATCGAGGTGTGCAGATTTAAAATTCTCTACGAGGAGTCGGTACCCGGACGTGGCTTGCTACGGACAATCGCGAATCATGACCATCGCGTACAACGAGCCACGTACCGGGAGCTTACAAAAATTCCTAATCAAGTAGATTAACATGTTATTCGTGAGAACTCCTCTGCAAGAGAGCTCAGATAAATGCCCAGATAAATTGAGCAGTAGAGGTAACTAAATTTTAGCTGTATATAAACTTACTAGAAGCTTCATCTGCTATGTATATCATTATTTGATAGATCACGAGACAGCGAATGAGGGAGAGAGAGATAGAGAGAGAGAGAGAGAGAGAGAGTGGTGGTAAAAGTAAATAAACATAGGGTGAACAACGTAGAATCTCGTGTAATATAAACTTTACCCGACCATTTTCTTCACGTATTAACTTCAAGCTCGAGATGTTATATATACAGGTTTCATAAGTCTTTTCTTATCCCTTTGTCTTTTCCTGTGTAGTGCCTCACTTCCGGTCACACAATTTCAACGAATCACCCGTCACTAACGTTTTGGAGACTTGATAAGTGAGAAGCTTTATTGGATATTATATCCGCGTTACATGCTTGTTAAAAGCTGATATGACGACCCAATGCTAAGTATGAATTGCAGATACTTTCTTTGGCAATCGACGAAATATTTTTGCCACAGCTCATCGTTGACAACCCGATTGCAGGTGAAATGCGTGCCATCGGACACCAGTCAATTTCTCATCGGGAATAAACCGGAAATAGGTTGAATCAGGTTCTAGAGTTGAAGCGTTTTTAAACTGGAGTCGGTTAAAGTCTGGCATAAAGTCTAAAACAGGACAAACCGTAAGCCCGTAAATCATCTCATTGGACAACTTTGAATGGCAACCGTTTAAAAACTCTCTGTTTCAATCCTCGAGTTTGGTTAAAGACATTTTGAACTTATTCCTCTGTAGGAAATCGAATGTAAAAACTCGATAGTGCGCCCTTTACCAATCGCGTTGTATCGATCGTTTCTAGTCGGTTTTCAGCTGTTAAATATAGCTTTCGGTAGAAGATCAGGATAGCAGATCGGACCGTTCCAGGTATAAGCAACTTATGGTATGAAGGTGACAAAAGGTTATTAAAGAAATTTTTTGTTGGTGAAAGACTTGAAACTTGTCAAAATATAGCAGCATGGTGAACCTATACATTTCTCTAAGTTACCGTATATTATCGATAGTCGAAGCCACGAAGGCGTGGTCGAAAAGAACCAGACGATCCAAACTGAGTAAGGACGAAGAGAATGAAAAAAGAAAAAGGGAAAAAACTAGGCGGAACATACGTGCAGAGGGTCCATTATAACGCCCGACTTGTCACCGTTCCTGCAGGACAATGTTGTTCGTCCGAAGAGTGCAGCGATCGATTGTTCAACCAGTCGGCGGCAATGACTTTGAATTTTTGTGAGTTCTATAAGGATCCTGCTAGGGCTTCAGGATGCGAAATATCATTCCCCTTGGAAGATGAGAAAGACGATGGTGTTCGAAAGGTTTTTCTACCTGCGTTCAAAGATGCGATCGGTTGAGAGTGCACGCGGTGCAGTCTACGAACCTTGGCTGCTTTTGTCCGAAGAAGACGTAGTCACGGCACCGCTTCATATAAATCTGACACTGGTTCACGTGGTACAAAATTCTCTTCTTCGCTCGAACGAATCCGGACGAATCTTCACATTAGTTGTGGCGCCTGCCGCCTTACCTTGGCTAGAGCTGAAAAGTTTGAAGAAAATTTCACTCGACGTTTTCGACCAGCAGGAAAAAAAGAACAGAAAGGAATAAAATGAAAAAAGTCTTCGCCTCGGCCAGAAACGCACCGTATATTACATAGATGTGAACACACCCTGTTGATTATGTGGGTGCTGATACTCAAACCCAGACCTGTATATTCCAATGCACCTGCAGCTGCTCTGCCTCGAAGAGAGGTAAACCAGCTCGGCAAGTCACCATTTTTCATATACAAATTTCCCTGACCATGGACTAGATTTGGATTATACAGCATCAAATTAGTTTCCGAACCGTCTGCCACGTTTTTCTGGTAGAATTTTCTTTCCTTGCCTCCAGGGAATTGCCGCGGTCACTAACCGGTATTTGTCGCCTTAAATTGCTTTCGATTTTTTCATCCAGTAAATATGTTTTCAAATCCCATTGCAAGGCCTGCGGGGGCGAGAAATGAAACTGTGACAGGAGGTGCTTATCACCAAGCAATCGGACGTTCCATCGCGTTCAACGAAAAACGTGGCATTTATCGCCGTGTCATTAAGCTATAAATAATCAAGTCCGGTCAACATACGTCGCAACGTACGGTGTTTGTCTACGTATAGTCACGTTTGAATGTGAAAGAAAAATTTACCAAACTCAATCTGATTTCGAACAATTATGTCCTGAACACAAATTTGTCGAATGAATATTTGTAACTTGACTGGTTTTGCCGTGATGATAGGTGGTAGGTACCTAACGTTTCACAGGATCGTTGGCCGTCTACACGTGAAATGAAAGTAGTGAATTGCGCCAAGACATTTCAATACCCGGCTGACGTACCTACCTACATGTTTATACACGGAGAAGAGGACCTGGTTCCCCGTCGCGGACCGGCGTAGCGATCCGGTCTTCCTTGGCAGTTTGCACGTTGCAACATCCCCTCCATTGCCTTACCCGCGATAGCCATTAGCCGAGCTTACGCAATCTTCGAGAGTTCACCTCCACATTACGAGTAGATGAACTTTTCCATATCGAGGACGCTTATGAAATAATCTCCGATGTATCTCGTCGTCGTCGTTGTTGGCGGACATAACGGACGTCGTCGCACCAACGCAACGCGTTAGGTCGCGTTAATTCGATAGTACTTTTAACGTCCCGTGCGCATCCTTGGCTTATCTGAATACCTTTCCTCCGAAAATAACGCTCTTCCGACTTAAGGTCTTTCCGCGCAACGGTTTTGAGCCTAAGGCCACCGGGTGGATGGATCGTCGAGGGATCTAGAGAAGTAACGGCAACGGTCGGCAGTCTTACATCCGTGGTGGACGCGTCTTGTTGGGTGCCCCCGGGGCATTTGGGTATCTTTACACCTATCGTCGGCCGTAACGCGGAGGAGATCCTGTCCGGGGAATCGCGTTGTGGGACAGCGCCATTCGTGAAGTAACAACGTAATTACGCAAGACCCACCTTCGTAGAACTGAAAGAGGCTCCTAGACATCAAGGGATTGCGCAACGATGGTATAATCTGCCGCCGATCGGTGCTGATTTAAGAATAAAAAAAAAAAAACGAAATGTCTCAACGTTTGGCTATCTCTTTACATGTCTACAAAGAAACTCGTCCTAACTGACTCATCAATGCCCAGTGGAAATACCGAGAAGGGGATACGAAACATGTTTTCACGGATTTATCTCAATCTGTTTAACCCGATTAGATTTAGACTCGGTCTTCATTTACAAAGGTTACCCATACCAATGCTTGAAAACAAATTTCTTGGTGACTTTGTGATTAGCTTCGTTCACTCGATGAAATGTTTCGATTGTAAACCAGCAAAATACTTCGGAGCGGGTGAGGTTCCTAAGCCGCCTAAGCGAGTATCGCATATCTCACGAGACTGAGATGATCGTTGGGTGTGGTCGTTGTTCCAGGTGGGACACTGGGCCATGGGTTGATCTGATTGTCGAGCAATTCGAAGAAGTGGAAGCTTTGGTGGGTGGGGGATCGATGGATGCACACTGCACATGTATATGTATACGGCAGGTATAGTCATGGTGGTACGCTCAAGAGCTACGCATACCAATGCATAAGACTTAGCCAGGCACACGAGGCTGCCTATATAAATCCTAATAAATGCCGAACTTGAATCAGAAATAGTTCCTCGTTTGTATTCGTATCTTGAGTACAATACTCAAAGGCGGGAATTCCGAGAGATTTGTCTTGCAGGCAGAAAGCGTGTGTGTTGTTGGAGCCAAAGAGACCCCGGACAGGTTCTGAATCCTGTGGGAAAATTGTGTTGCGCAAACGTACCCCGATTCCAAGCACAAAGCGATGGTGATCCGACCCTACCTTCCAAAGCGTCTAGCCCGGTCACGTTTCAATTTTCAGTTCCTCGATCCCTCTGGTCTTGTTGCATCCACCTCGAGGTGCGTTATGCCGTTCTCAAATCTTTCCTCAATCCATCCACTATCGGTCCATTTTCTATTTCTTTTCCTCTACCTGACCATTTCTTATTTTACATCTCGATCTCGCTCAACTTGTCCTAGATTAATTTCCTTTGGTTACCATAGCGTTTCCAATTCATTGTTCAAGGCCTGAAGGGTATACCGGAAATAATGTCTAAACGAATTTCCGCTGCAAGATGAAGTTGTTACCTTACCAATTGTCTTTCATACCTTTGTTTGTTTATACTTTCTTTTTTTCCGATTTCATCGTCACTATCACTAAATAATCCGATCGTTTACGACGCATGTACGTCAACCGCTGTCTCCCGTCCGCAGCACAACCTTCGTCCAGGGTTGTCAGAGATTATGGTAGCGGGTGTGGGGGGTCAGGAAGGCACCACCTCGTTAAAATATCACCAGCCTGAGGCAGCAAGCGGTACGCAATTCGTTTTTTACTAAAAGACTGTAGCTAGATGTATACGTGTATCCTCGTCGACGAACACGTGTGCCTGGATGTTTTATTTTTTTCTGTCGTACATTTTTTCTCTCCCGTCCTGCATATTTTTCCATTTTTTCTACTTATGTGTCGGTTTTTTTGTGGGAGAACGGTACGAGGGGCACGCACCCTGACCGACGTGCGACGCCGTCGTCGCATAGAAAAGAAAACCTGTAACGGTCGTCGGTCGCTGGGTCGTAGGAGGGTTTCGTGGGAAAGAAGACGCGACTGCGAAGGAGGGTGGGCACACATCAGGCAGGGTATGCTAGTTGGAACGTAGCAGGAACCAGGAAGGTTTTTGAGAATTTCAAGGATCGTACGGGCATGGATCGTCTGCGGCTCATTGTCCCGACACACGACCAAACCTGCCTCACAGGGGTTGTGCCGTTGTGGTTCACTGACGTTCTCCACCCTCGGAAGGGCATGCGAGCGCAAAAGCCTCGCCCAGGGGTCGAGGAGGGTGCGTATCCCGTCCCTGAACGATACCTGCTCGACGGATAATCGGGATGAATGGGGACTAGTGCACGTGTGCCGTTACGTTACACACTAGTTTAAGTTACTCGTTTATGCCGGACGCTTCGACAGGATCCCCGTAATAGATGTAATTCTGGAAAACCGCGATATTTTAGGGAATTTTTACGGGTAGGGAAAATCGGAGGGGAATTTGTAAAAAAAAAGAGCAAAACCACGATCTTTTATAGTAAACTTAGCTCGGTGTTCGTACGTATTACTTGCTGTTTCAATAACGGTGAACCCTTCTTTACTTTTATAAGTGTTGAAACAATGTTAGTAATGAAATTAAATTTGTATGTTGAACAGTAACAGTAGGTATACTGAATTTTAGACACTACTGAAATTGTGGAACAACGGTTGTTCCGAAACGTTAATCATCCCATGGCAATGTCGTTACTAACTTCAGCCTCATTCCGCACGTTTAGGCGCATCGTGAATTCCAGAAATCCGACGGATGATTATATTCGGCTGTCGGGTATCTGATTACCGCCGTAAAGGGTAGCCAGTCGAGGTTCTTTGTATCCGGATCCTTAATGACACAGACCGCACGACCAACGGCCCAATTTGGGGTTCTTGGCAAGCCTTTCCCTTGCACGAGATACCACTGCAAAGTTCTGCGTGCATCTCGACAAAATACCTTATACTATATTTCCGCAGGATGAAATTATAAGGTCACAGATAATACGGTAAAAGCCGAACAGTTTTCCTCACCGCTATTCACCTGACAGTTTATGTTTTTTCCTTCGGGGATAATTAGTCCTGATATTACATGCAGTGTTCTCCGATCGTGTAATATAAAAACAATAAGCATTTATTGAGGATTTTCATGTTTTGATGCATGATTTTTTGATGGACTGATATGTGTAGCATCATTGCATACTGACTTTAATTTAACAGGTGTTGAATTGCCTCGTGATGTGGCGTTTTATTTTTTAATTCTGTAAACGATGCTCGTGAGTCCAAATTGAAGATGTCTGGGCCTCATAGGTGATATTTTTTTGGATATGAAATATTGGTCCAGAATTCATACTGGTTACACTTAGGTAGGAAAAATCCCTCTTCCGAATGCGAGAGTGCTTCGGTAAAAGTACATGCAACAATGCTTTTCGGAGACTTTTCGGTCACCTACCGAGGCAACTGAGGAGGAGAAGAAGATTTTCAGAAATCCATATTACCCAACGATTGTGTGTCTATACGTTCCCATGCTCCCCGTGGCACCTGCTCCCAAAATCTGGCGCCCTCAAGGAACACCCCGGGGGTAAAGAGTGGATCTAGATCTAGGGGCTCTCCAAGCCCTAGGCAATAATCATACCTACTGGGGCTTGGTATTCGGTATTGCAGGTCGTAATACCTCCCAGTCCTCAGTCCCTAATAATATCGCACGCCCGACACGTGGCCTCGGGAATTGGAATCACTGGGGCTCCCCTATTGCATGGATCCGAATCCGTTTACACTTACTCGAGAAGCCTGGAAAAGATTTTTATTCCATTTTCTGGGTCTTCCGTCTTGTTCCGAGGCATTGGTCGTGGTCTTAGACGCACCGAGTGCCCAGTTAGGCAAACGCTTGACCAATTTTGAACCAACAAAATTATCCCCAATAAAGCAAGAATCAAGTGCAACCAGGCTGCAGACCAGAGCTTTCCTACGATCGCTTGATCGAATTAATTCCTCGCCCTTTCCCCGTCGCTTCGACGTCGTCCCATCTCTCCCGGTGAATCATTCAACCGAGGCTATCGGCGAGCCACGACTAATCACCATGGGAAAGGCCGGGTCAGTTCTTCGCATGTACCACTATCGAGTTATATGCAATATACGCACCACGCTTGTGTCGTATTCCTGGTGTGACGACATCCGTGTGTATGTCCGTGCATGTAAACGGAAGGTTTTACCGATTCATCTCTACATGTGGTTGTGCCGGCGCTTCTCTCATAAGCGCACTGATTAGGTATGAGGCAAATAGTGCCTGAGGGGAAAATGAATTTTCGTCACACAGCTGCAACGGAGTGGAAAATCCGGAAAGATATTGATTACGGTAATAGGTGTAATTTGAAATTTGTCAATCTGCAACTTGATGACTCTTGTAACTATACTTCGGTGTATTAACAGCTTTTCTTTCACACATTGGTATGTGGAGCAAGAGAGAGAGAGAGAGAGAGAGAGAGAGAGAGGTGATACGGCATTGCCTTTGCCGTGGCTGTAACGTGCCATGCCATTGGCGATGATCGGCGTGGCGTGCGGTCATCCGATGAAACGAACAGTCCTCGTCGGACATTGGTATGTAAGCGAGCCTGGCATCTTCAATTCGTATTTCGTGTTAGCTAACACGCAGCTTACAATCGCACGTGGTTCTACGATTAATTGCTCAACCTCGGACTATTAAAGAATCTACGAATTGTGATATGGCTACCTATGGATAGGTGGGTATTAACGCGTGTCCGATACAGCCGATAGGAAAGGATAAATGTTGCAATATTGCGCCGCCGTATCGATGTGACGAAAGCGACGCAAAATTGACACAAACTCACACTGTTGTAACTTTACCGATGGACGTGTGTGTACGGGGGTCCGTTTTGCTGCGGTCTATGAAAACCGGTGTAACGTAACGATCTCTGTGTACCTATGCGGTTGTATACGTGAAGTTTAAATGTCAGCCGATGTCTTTCACAATGTAATCACTGACACAATCCGACCATTATTGCTTCCACACGTCGTCGCGATTCTCTTTTACAGCAGATTGCGCCGGATTACAGCGTACTTGATATCCTCTTCTTTGGATACCTACTACGCTTGATCAAATGGTGTTCTTCTCATTGTCAGCCTTTTCCTTGCCTTTGGGCTGACCGACTTCCATTCACCTGGAGGAATTTACTTGCAAAGACTTTGACAATCGTTTCCTCTCGCTAGGTGCAATGAACCGTAAAGACTTGGGTCTTACCGGCCGAGGAAGTGAGGAAAAATTACCCAGTGCCAGTGCTTGTAGAAAAGTTTTAATAACCTACTTTGTTTCTGTAGAATTGAAAAATGACGACGATGACGATGTGAAATACTCGCGTTAATTTTCACTCTTGATTCGTTATGGGTTGAGTTTTTATTGATTTATTATTCATTTTTCAATTAGGAATCGCCGAAATCAAAACGACAATTGTTTACAGAATTTACATTCATGACAGTTATAAATTCATTTTCGACAATTCTAATTGTAAATATCTGCACCAAGTTTGAATCAAATTTTCAACGAAATGAATAATGGTAGGTAATAAATTTTTTTTCCAAGTCCGTTTCGTTTGTAAAAAAAATTTGCCAAATTTTATTTATTTTTCCACTTCTTCGAAAATCCCATTTAAATTCGGTACAAAATAAAAAATAATATATTTTTCAAGTCAAATCCGAGAGTCGAATTATTCACAGATATATGGTCGACGGAAAGAAGGAGGCTGGGGCCTGAGGTTTAACCATCGTATAACCAGCGCGCGGACTCGCAAGAGTTGAAAAATTCGCCCGAGGTGATACCCACGTACACGTAGCTGCGCACGTCGGTAAAGGAGTCGACTCGCCGGCTTGCTTCCGGTCGTTTGGATTCTGTAATAAGAAACAGGTTCGCGCGCCTGACTCTCGGATACCTGCCGGGTAGTAAGGTAGGTAGGTGGTAGGTAGGAAGGTAGGCGGGTGTGCACGTAGATATACCAACACGCACGCGTCGAACGTGGTAAGATTCGCTCGAGACGGTGTGCCTTGGCTGTATTGCTACTATACCTGTTCCGAAGACCGTGCGTTGCTGTGTGTTGTCAGCGTCCGCGTCTCGATGGACCGTGGGCCATGCGTTACCTTCGGACAGGAAGAGGAACCAGTTTTGCTGCCCGCCTCGCGTATTTATCGCCCAGGGCGCTCGAATCCGTTTGCTGTACTCGCCGGCCTCTCTTTCTTTACGTGTCTCGACCGTACTCGCGGAATTTGTTTTTTTTTTTATTTTTTTTTTTATTTTTTTTTTAATATTCGCCTTGCAGCCAAGTCTCGACTCCTGTCATTTCAATGGAACATTTTCTTCCTCTCGTTATCGCGGTTCGTGTGAGCTTGACGGAAAATATGCTGTTTCAAGTCTAGGTGTGTCCTGTTTAAACGATTGTACATTATGCCAAGATCTTTAAGGTCGAGTCTTGAACGCAAATTTTTATTTATTGTTAGGCTGAAGTTAGTTTTACGTTAACGTGACGAAAATTGAGGGTAAAAAATCATTGATATTGGACGTTTTAAAACGGTATTCAACGAGTTGGCTTTTCGAAATTCAAGTTTATTTTGGGTGTAATGATTTATCGAATTTTAGACATTCCTGAAGATGCGAAGTAGCCATTTTTCTCTGAAGCATGATTCGTTACGGTAACGTTACTAACTTCATCCTCGTGTTTTACTAACAATAAGTATTATTTTTTCTTAATTCTACTCTTACTCCTAAATGTGACGGAATTTTAAAGGCGGATCACCGGTTTTGGTGGGTTTTCGTCTAACAATAAGAGTAAATAATGAAGGATCACTTGTTCACATGATTGGATGCCTAATGAAATAATGGGAAAACATTTGTAAGATTCAACTTGGCTAACATCACTCTAATCCCCCAAATATTTGGCTTCATTTTTTTTGGGGAAAAACTCATGGGACTCGCGGTTGTTTATCGGCTCACCTGTAAAGGTGAGCCAACGTGTTTCGTTACAGCGTATTGTGAATCGGGTGAAAGCTGGCGTGGATAACTTTTTACCGATCAATGGCCACCGCAACTTATTCAACGAAAAGGTGAAAAGGGTCTTTTTTCTGTCGGTAAAATTCGTCAAAAGTACATCCTCGGTATTCATTCGCAGGTTTTCTTCAAGTATAATCGTATATCAAGTAATACACATGACCGAGTTCAAAAGTTTCATTGTGCATACGTTTTAAGTGGTTTCTGCCTTGGAACCACACCCGAAAACTATTCTCATCAACGAAAACACTACCTCTGATTGGCTTGATAAGGAGTTGACTGCACTTGTGCTTTCAATGAAAGTCGACTGTTTTTTCGGATGGATTCCGATAATCAATCAAAGGGGAGAGGATGAAGAAAAAAATGGTTCAGCGGCTGCGAACCTCTGCTTCTTACAATGAAGAGGGATTCAAACGAGTCAAGAAGCCTTCCTGGTGATGTTTACAAATCTACCCAGTGATTCTTACCTACTTACCTTATACCGTAAGAAAAGGTAGCGCTGCATAGGTGCAGCTGTAATATTTATACATATGCTTATTATATACGTATGTATAAGAAACTCGTACTGTCTGCAAAACTTGACGTTTTTGAATATAAGAAGTGCGCGCTGGCGCCTTCCTGTCGAAATGCTCTTTCGAAATATTCTAACGAATTCATTCTCTTATTTTGTTCAGCATGCAAATATCTACTAATAATTTCGTTATTCAAGGAGTTTTTTGACTCAATGTTTATTCGGCAATTATTTTTATCCTGTCGTCCGTCCAATTTTTCTTCAATAATTAACTTTCAATTGTTGGCATTCGGCTCGAGGGTCTTTGAGAGCAAATACGAATTTAATAACCATCCCGAATGATTTGGAAAAAAATCTCCCCGGAAAAGTTTATCTCGTAATTAGCTGCTGGCTTGAGCGGTGCGGAAGGTTTTTAAATCGGTAGAAGAAACCAAAGTTACCGGACCAAACCTGCCCCGTTACGTGTTCGCCTTACAAATTACTCTGTAAATGTATAAGTTATGCTAGAAAAATCACCCAAATTAAAACCCAAGATCAGTGGAAACACTGCACAGTTATAACTGTTTATACCTACTTTTACTTTGTTCAACATATTTTCATTACCAATTTACCACAGCACTTCGTTGTAAATATATTTGACAATTAAAGGTCGTTGCACGTGTGATCGGGTATACTCGATATAGTGCTATGAGTGGTTGCAACTGGTCAATTGTTATTGTTTAACAATTCTCATCCTCCCATTTCGATGGTTTATAATGTCGATAGGCATAGATATGCCATTAGAAGATCAGCGAGTAGTTTTTAAGACACGAACCAACCGCATACCTCCAATTGCCCAACACGTACGTTGTAATTTCATTCAATTTCCTGCCTGGGTTAATCTCATAATTGATAGAACAGTTTCAGCTATCGTCTAAGGAGCGTGTATGCAAATGAAGGGGATCGGAGGTGACGTCACGATCCTTTTATCGCGTTTGGGGAAGAGGCGAAACTAATATCCACTATTTTACAATTGATAATTACTCGTCTCTAGTAAAATTTAAAAAAAAACGTATAGTACCTATAACCTTGGTAGCAGTTTGCTTTAGTCAACGAGAAGTTCACAATTTCTGTCTCAAAGAGTTATCCCTTTGTTTTCCTTTCTCTCCTCGTTCAGCGTAAAGACACGTTTAAGTCGGCAATTTTACACCGTTGCAACCATAACTACTAAAGGGATTTGCTGCAACGCACAACGCTTTAGGATCGAGGGTTTGCGGGATTATATTTAGGATATATCATACCTGATTGACCAATTAGCTATATGTACATAGTATACGTATATACATATATGTATACACATATGTATAATGCGTATATGAGCATCAGCTGGACCTGTACGGACGGGCTTGAGGACGCGAGTCGGACTGCAGGGTGTCAAATTTCGAAAGGCGAAACCTGTAATAACACA